>NC_056739.1:1216669356-1216969356 GCF_019279795.1 Protopterus annectens
TTTAAGGTTTGATCACTTCTATTTTGTATCTTATTCAAGTATTACATTTGTTTTGTTTTAAGTTTTCTGTTCTGTTGGAGTTTTAAGAGTTCCCCCTCCCACTAGCCCAGTCCTTGCTGTTTTCTTAAATTTAGTGGCTTTTGAGTTGCCCGTCCCTACAGTAAATCTCATTTTGGACATTCCTCCCACACCCATCAGCTTATTCTACTAAGTAGAGAGAGATCATTTGGAAAGGCCCACCCCTTAGTTTCTCATCCTTAAATTATTGTATTTCAACCCTTCCCACTTAACCTAAAAAAATGCACTTTATTCATCTGCTTTTACTTAATTTGTATTTCTTCCTACTTTATTACTTTATTTTGCTTTTGCTGCCTGTTAGTAAAAGTACTGAATTGCATTTATTCTGCTGCATTTATTACTGCTTGGTAGTAGACTGATTAAATTGTAACTGTCAGTCTAAGCCTTTTGGTTTAAGCACTTGGACTTCAGGCCAGTTCTTTTACATTAAGACATTTCTGGTCTGCACTCTTGTGGCAGGAGAGGTAGCTTACATCCTTCTAATTTGTTAGTTGCTGGTTGAAGGCTTAGTGTCTGTTATTTTAAAAGTGTCTTAGTTCTGGTTTAAGCACCTGGGCTTCAGGCCAGTTATTTTATATTAAGAAGGTTTGTCGTCTGCACTCTTGTGGGAGGAGAGGATAGATTCTGCCCTTCAAAGCTGAGAGTTGCTGGATAAAGGATTATTGTGCCTGATTATTTGAACTATTCTTTTCTGAAATTGGTGCACCTTGTTTGCGGTAGCAAAGACCAGATTCAGACTTGTTGAATTTAGCTTTGTTTGTTTAACTTGAGCACCAATCCAGGCCTTTTTTGGAGCGGGTTCCCCTACACCCTAGTGGCAGGCGTGTGCAGTTAGAACTTGTCTGATTAAAGACCGCTGGAAAAGGGCTCAGTTTTGAGTTTTTTTATTGTTTAATTGGTTAATTTGTTTAAATTAGTTTGTCTTGTTTGCTACTGTTATATTTAAGTATGTATCTGTTCTCCTGTATTAAAGTGACCTAAACAGAGTTTAAAAATCTTTAGCATAGTCTGATTACAGGTTTTGCTGTATTCAGAGCTATTTGTGTGATTCCTGTGTTTCCTGGTACACCATCTTGTGTTGGCCAGGGTGTGCCTGCACTTAGTGGGATTAAGTGAACTGGTTGGAACTGGTCTGGCAGAGGGTGTTGAGGTAAGAGCTCAGGGACAAGGGCTGATTGGTCAATTCCAGTGTTTCTATTTTACTTTAATTTCTGTGGTATTTAAACCCAGCATTTGCATGGGTTTGTGCTTGTTTGCCCATTGCACACCACTGCTGTGCTGTTTTACCCTTTTCTGAGGTATATCAGTTGCATTTTTTCCCTTACCAGCACTCCTGTGTGAGTCAGACCCTTGCCTGCAGCTAGTGTATTGATTTTATCCAGCCCTATTCACACCTATAGGCACTCACCTCAGATAGTACCCACTCTACTATCCCTGACCTCTCTTCCACAGATTCTGATAACCATGGATGGAAAATTTCCTATGGTTCTCCTGCTAGTCTGCTTGATATGGGCTTCCTGAGACAGTGTAGCCTTATGTACACAGACAACCCTCTATTACTACCACCTAGGAACACAATATGTGAGAGATGCAATCACATTAAAAGCCTAGAATCCTTGCTGTCTCAGTCACAAGCCAGTATATCTGGCACTGGGAAGGGTGTCTGCACAAACACTATGAGTACTACACCTCTAATACCACCCACATACTGTATGTACAACACGCTCTTACATATGTAGGGGTCCTCAACAAAAGCATACCTAAACAAAATAGATTTCCGAAGCAAAAACACACATGCACATCGCAACCCACAGCACCAAGCATCACACACATAGTACACACGTCCATGTCTCACAGCCGCTAAGGCCCAACCACAAACCCAACATACTTGTCATAGGAGACTCTATCGTGAGACACACAGATGTGCTCCTTATCAGGCCAGAGAAGAAGAAAGTCACAGTAAGTTGTTTATCAGGTGCTAGAGTTCACCATATCACACATGCACTCAAATCTCTTAACAACAGGTACTGTTATGACTCTGTCATAGTCCATGTTGATGTGAATGACTTGAGACGTACCTCTCTGTATTATATGAAGAGAGACATGATTGAGCTCACTGAATATGTGTCCCAGGCAGGTATGTCCCTAGCCTTAAGCAGCATCCTACCATCTCCCAGAAAGACACCTCAATACAAACAGAAATTGATTGACTTTAACAATTGGCTTAGTTTCTGGTGACATACCAAGGGGATACAGTACCCGACAGCCTGGGAGAACATGATTGACAGACTATGATGTTTTGCCAGAGATGGCCTTCATCTGTCTCCCCTGGGCTTCAGGCTTCTGGCAAAGGCTCTTGCCTCCCCATAGTACCTTTTTAAGGCAAAGTTGTGAGCATAAAATTACCAACATGAAAAATTCTTATAAATGAAATTTAAAGGTCATGCTGCTAAATGCTAGGAGTCTTAGAATGAAACTGCACTCATTGCAAGCATTCCTTGCCCTGGAGAATGCTGACATTTGTGCAGTCACTGAAACGTGGTTCAAAGCCATAGAGGGCACCCCAGCCTTACGAGGTTACTCATCCTATCATACTTTCAGACCCCATATGGAGTGCTAAAAAGTCAAAGGAGGTGGAGTTTGAATATTTATGAAAGACATACATACCTCCAGGCTGGTCAAATGGTGTGACATACAGGAGACACTCCAAGTGCAGTTAACTGTTGACAAAACACCTATTCAAATAATAGCTAGCTACAGACCCCAACCATGACTCAGGGCATCCACTCCACCTATCTGGCTTATTTGAATCTATCAAGATTCAACCCTCTACCCTGATCCTAGGTGACTTTAACTACTCAACCATACAGTGGAAAACCTATTCCAGCCCAAGCATGAATGCCCAGAGATTCTTTGACTTCATTAATGCCAATGACACCCCTTTGAGAGGTGAAAATATCCTGGACCTGGTCCTAACCAACATAAGTAGCCAATGTAGGACTCCTACTGTGTCATCCTCCTTGGTAAGATCTGACCATGAAGTGATCACTTTTGAAGTCACTATCTCTCCTGACTCCCCCCCTGTTGTCAGTGTCAAATGAAAAAACTTTTCCAAAGCTAACTACAATCTCCTCAGAGGAGGTATAAGCAGCTTCACAGCCACCATCTCTTCAGTTGGAACTAGCATTAATGTCCAAGCTTACACCAAAAAACTATATGAGCACCTAAATAGTTGTATGGACTCAGCAATGGCTGACAGGACCAAATCATCTTCCTCAAGGAAGAGTAAACCTGTCTGGTGGACAGCAGTAATAAACAAACTCTATAACAAAAGGGAAAAAAATGCTGTCCAGGGCCAAGAAGGAGCAGGTGCCAAGTTGGAAGCAATCTTTTCTTTGTCTGAACAAGCAAATAAGGTCACTGGTGAAATCGTCTAAGGCTAACCTTGATTCCAAATTGGCCACATCCACCAAGGACGATCACAAGGCCTTCTTCACATATGTCTGCAATCTCAAAAGCAACGCCCAAATCTGTTCTGAACTGGTGGTCAATAACACCACATACACAAATGCCATAGATATGGCCAACCTGCTGGCAGACAGGTTCAGTGAAAACTTCACCCTCCTATCCCCCCATCAGTAAACCAGGACATCCCCAGCACCTACCCCCCCTCCCCTCATCACCAGGGAGCAGGTCCTTAATTCTGTCTTAAAGGCAATAAAATACACTCGCCATGGGACCCAATAACATCCCTGGCTGTATCCTACATGAACTCAGGTATGAATTCTCAGCTCCATTAGACACCCTATTCAACTAAAGCCTGAGCACCAGCTTCATCCAAGCTGAATGGAGGACAGACACTGTCATCCCTCTACACAAAGGTGGAGCGTCCACTGACCTAGGCAATTATAGGCCAATCAGCCTAACTAGCCTGATCTGCAAAGCCATGGAATGCATTACCATTGCCCTTATAAACAAGGACATTGACAACCAACAAATGCTTGATCCCGCACAGTTTGGTTTTATCAAATGGAGATCATACCTGTTAAACTTGGTTGACTTCTTTAAAACAGTCAACAAAGCCATGCACGAGGGGAAGATGTTGTACACTGCCTACCTTGACCTAGCCAAAGCCTTTGACACTATTCCCCACTTAAGCATAATAGATAAACTCTCCCATCTCGGCATCAACCCATATGTCACCAGATGGGTAGCTAACTGGCTCACTTATAGAACCCACTCAGTCAAAGTAGGGGAAGCCACCTCTAGTAGTAGACCCGCAATGAGTGGTGTACCCCAAGGACTGATCTTGGAGCCTCAACTGTTTGAGATATACTTTTCTGAGGTGCAAGCCAAAACCAGTGGACTGTGGTTGACCAAGTTTGCAGATGGCTGCAAGCTGGGTGCTGTCTTAAATTCCCATAGTGATGGGAACATCCACCAAAAGGGCCTTACCAAAACCAATGACTGGCACCAGATGCATGGCCTCAAACTGAATGCCAAGAAATGCATAATTATCCCCTTTGGTGAAAATGTTATCCCCACTAATTATTACATTATAACAATGTACTAAGCATGCAATCAGTCGTGACGGACTTGGGCACCCAAGTGGATAGCAACTGATTTTTGACCACCATGTTGCCTCCGTTTTACAGAAGTCTTTCTACATGGCCCACTTTATAAATAAGGGTAGTTCATCCAGGAACACAGAGGTCATAGCATCCCTGTACTCCTCCCTTATCAAACCCATTATTGAGTACAATATCCCCTTTGGCATGTACCTTGCCAAGCACATGCAGCAGTTGGAGAGACAACAGAGGCTCCTGACCAGGAAAATCCAGGGTCTCAAACACCTATCCTATAAAGATCAGATAAAAGCCCTGTCCCTCTACTGAGTCTCATACAGACTGCTCAAAGGTGACCTTTGTCCGGCATACAAGGCCATTTCAGACCCAGCCTTGATGGAGTTGCTGCATAGCACAAGACAAACTCCACTCGTGCAACCCACATGTAAGGCCTTAACCTGGTCTGTGACATTAATAGAACTTATCAGCAGTATAGATTTGTGTCCCATGGACTCCCCTGTCTGTGGAACAGACTCCCTCTCCATGTCAAGCAGAGTACCTCTAGCCCTATTTAAGAGGAACTTGGATGACTGGATGGAAAACAAAAAAAACACCCTTGTGATTGCACCTGTGTCCCTGCTGGACAGGGAAGACAGGTGGTACTGACTTTGAGGGAACATGGGTGAAATATTTGGCTAGGCATATAAGGACCTCTGGGCCAATGGCCTAGTATCATCCAATGAACTTATGTAAAGAAGTACTGAGCATTGTAAAAGTTTATGACAAATGGGTTTACAGACTGTTGCCTGGGATTATAATATTAGAAAGAGAAAAATGATATGTATACTGAACATGATAAATGTGGAAAGGAATAGGGGTGCTGTACAATACTGCGGACAATCCAAAACATGCTGTTTTGTTAGAAAAGAAGGATATTTGATAAGTTACTGTGACAAAAGAAAATGTTATATTTATGGAGAAAAGGGACATAATGCAAAAATGTAAATCGAAATGTTATAAATGTAACAAAATTGGACATTTATGGATGGATTGCAAACATGAAAATAACAGTAAGGAAAAAGAAAAAGAAAGAGAAGAAATTTTGTATAATGGTTAATGCATTCGACTCACAAACACAGGGTACAGTGTTTGATTCTTACATTTGGGAAGGAAATTTGCTAGTCCTACAATGGACTGTCAAGAAAGCTAGCCTATTAATTAGTGATGAACCTATGAAATAATGAATCTAAGGAAAGAAAAATGAAAATTTCTGAGTGCTTTCTGTAAATGGTAATAATATTAAGAATATAGTAAAAAAATAGGAATTTTGCAGTGGTATAATACATGTAATGTAGATGCAATTATGTTAGATGATATTAGATTTTTAGAAATGAAGAAAGATTACAAACAGAGAACTCTGGGGAGGAAAGATAATTGGAATTTAGGAAAAGAGAGATGTTCAAGGATAAATGTATTCTCTAGAAATACAGTAAATATATTAGATGTAGCGAGCAAAAATGTGAAGAATATCCAATGTTGATTTCAAATGGAAAGAAAACCCCCCGGATTCACGAATCCTCCGTGTAAGACTTAAAAAGTCTTACTCGGAGCATGCAGTTGAACGGTATGACATCAGCATGCCATGAATATGCATGAGTGCATGCTGACTCAACCGTAAGTCGTACACGGACCGTGTAAGAAAGCAGGGGGCGTGTCTGACTGCCGAGCAGTCAAAATGTCCATGCCCCTGCAAGTGTTTGAAAAGTAAAGGCAAATACACAAGAGTGAGTCCGCTCAAATGTCCCTGCACCCAACACCACACTCCCTGATATTGTAACCCCCCATCACAGTTATAAAAAGCAAAACATTAAATTTATTTTTTTTAATTCCCAAAATAGCTGCCCGTATTTGCGCGTGTGTGCCCATTGCTTAGCTAGAGTTAGCAATTCTGACATGGAAGAGCATAAGACAGAATGTTTATGCAAATCACACTAAATAGCAATAGTGTAATGGTAGAGCATTCGCACAACGAAGAGGCATTCGCAGTTCGATTCCCACCACTCCCCTTCATATTTATTTTTAAATCAGTATATGAAATAATACCAGACAAATATGTTTAAACAGTACTAAAATGCAGTGAAATGGCCAATGTATCAGTGAACAAAATAAATATTTTAAATGGTCCTGATATATAATTGCCTGCAGTTAAGCAGCGCTTCACCCAACGCAATAGAGTTGCCCATAGTTTAATAACGCTTAACCCAGCGCAATAGAGGTACCCATAGCGAAATAGCGCTTTAACCAGTGCAATGTGTTTGCACAGACGTGCGCACCGTGCCAACCAGGGCACCGTAGGGCACCGAGGAGCAACGTAGAGCTAAGTTGCTTAAATGCAGCCATACCCCCTAGCCTGTCTGGACAGTATGAAAATAAAATGAATGACAAGGTTCGAACCCAGGACTCTGTGCATCAGAAGCAAACTACAGAACCACTAAGCCATAGCAACTTAGGGAAAACAGCCACTATTAACATAAATATACTTACTAATGGTAGTTTAACCATTACTAAGCAGGTCTGCAGTCAGCCAAGAATTAAAAAAAACAACCAATCACAAAAAAGTGTGGGAAATGCGGCATATTTAAGCCCCATAGGTGGGAATACGCACCATAACTGATTATAGCTCACATCTGCAGTTAGAATGGCTGGTGTCGGAGAGGGAACATGCTTCCAAGCGCAAAGTTGGGGCATCGAGGAGTCGAAATACATGGTTTGGCTCCTTGTCCACTGTCATGAGTCAAGACTCCTGCAGGGCCAGTTCCAAGGGACGGAGTACAAGGCAGAGGCTTGGAACCGGTTAGCTCATGACCTCACCAGTGCCACAGATGTTCCTCAGACTGGTGAGCAGGTCAGTCACCACCATGCAGACCTGAAGAGACGGAAGCAGGACCACCTGAACCAATGGATACAGGAGGCCCATGGGATGCAGGATGCCCCACAACTGAGTATGTAGCCATGGAATGAAGTATGTAAGAATTGATAATTGAGTATGTATAATGGATAGGTATGTCTCAATATTCCCTCATTTACTTTACAGCTGCAGGTGACCGTGCTGCAAATCAGCAAGTCTATGCTGATGGGCTGCTAAGGCTGCACCACCAGGCAGGTTAGTGATTATTCTGCATGTACTGTTATATAAAATATGGGAGAGAGCATGAAATAAAGTGTTGTAGTCCAATAATACAGCCATAAAATTGCCTGAATAAGTCCTCTGCATGTACTGTCAAATAAAAACATCAGAGAGGCAGAAAAAGACTGTAGTAACCCATTAAGAAAGGTAACATATGTCTGGAATAATATCTCTGCAGGCACTGTCATATAAAATAAGTGAGTGAGCCTGAAAAAAGAGTGTTCTAACCTATTAATAAAGGTATAATATGTCTTGAACATGTCTGCCATATGCACCGTTAAAACAAATAAAGGAGTGAGCTTGTGGAAAAGTGTGTAATGTCATTAATAAAGGTCTAAAACCTGGAGTGTGTCTGTGTCACAGAGTTTGAAATATTGTTGTATACTTGCATTATACAAATAGTACTGTTTGAAAAAGTGCTGGCAACCCAGAGTTGTGCAGTCCCATATAAAGTGGGTGATGGAAGTGCTAGTATCTGTGAAGCATATATATAGTCCGCAACAGTCGGTTACTGGCTGGCATGCATAAGTAAATCTGTCACACGTGTAGCATGTTATTTTTTCCCCAGAAATGTGAGTGTGTATCAAGAAATGTAGGGTTCTGTACAAATCGAAGTGAAAATGTCATGTGAAAACATCCTAGATATGTAGATAAAGAAATAGAAATGCAATCAAGAAATATGTAGCAGTAACATCTGCATCCTGGACAGTTAGTATGTCAGATATAGGTCAGGCATATATTGAATTAGCCAAACCCATTACACAACCTAATGTATGGTGGCAAGTGTGATAATACATGTAGGAGATATACACCTGCAGTCACTAGGAATGTAGTGTAGACTAAAAGGTAATTATAAGATGTTAACCGAGGTATTTTTCTATCCCTACTGTATGTGCATAAACCATGCAATTCCACACCTCAATGGGTATGTGTAATCTCAAATATTTGTTGGGACATATGTCCTACTGTTCTATAAATATTTGCATTCACATTGATGCATGTGCCCTGTTTAAACACCACAGTCATGGTGGCCTGTTGCTAACACACATCCCTGCATGCTGCTGGAATATCCACTGTGGTTCAATATATGCATGTGTTATTCTTGCTGTTCAACTGTTGGAACCTTGGTGTGTTGGGTTAATGGGAATATTACTGCATGCTGTTACAACTAATCTGGAATGCTGTTGTTTATGTTGTAATTAAACACACCTAATCACAGAACGTATGGGAAGGCCGGTCCCAGCGGACCTACCTGTCCCTCCTCAGCTGGTGAGTGCACCTGGCACCAGCAGGTCCGGTGCCCAGCCCGGGCTCCCCTCCTCCGTTGGTCCTGTGCCACCTTCGGGTGGAAGCACTGCAGGGGATGGGGCTCATCCCCCCCGTGCAAGCATGGGCGGAGAAGGGCCACCTGTCACCCTTCGAAGGGTCCGGGTTCTGGTGCGTAGGGAGATCCAGCGTTCAGTCACTGATCTGCTATGCCAGCTCGAGGCGAGAGTGGCGCGTCTCACGGGTGAACCTGCCCATCCTACGCAGCCCCCAGCACAGCCACCCTCGGGGCTGTGAAGGTGCAGTGGTGACTGCCCATGGGTGGGGATCTCAGTTCCACTGTTACCATCTGTGGGCTCATGGGCTTGCGATTTCCAAACATCCAACCCCGTCAATTGTGTTTACCCACCCCATGTGTCATACACCGCCCCTGTATGCGTCTTGTCTGTCTTGTCTGTTTACCTCCCCAACCTACCTAACCTAGGACATACCTACTTCCTCTACCTCACTTCCCACTCTCACCTGAAAAAAAACAAAACAAAAAGGGCAATCTGTACCCACAAAAAAATTACACCCCATACATAGCTGCCCATTTCACACACATGTCCATTGGACATGTAAACTGATAATTATAATTGGCAGTGCAACATACTTTGTTGTCCTCACCCCTCTCCCAGGGGTGGAAGGTTTCAAATATCAATCCAAATGTATTGCATATGCACAGCTGTTGCTGGTAAAGAAATGGGCAGCTATGGACCTTCCCTACACCCGTCCTGCACATCCCAAGCTTGTTTACCTACTGTCTGCCCCTCTTTGTGCCCCCTTTTTCACCACTTTCCTATCTCCCCATTTTCTTTTCTTTCAAAGATATTAGCACAGGGGTTAGCGGGAGTAAGCACTTTTAAGCAGTAGTAAGCGGGTTTAAGCGAGTGTGCGCATGTGTCACTAAGCATCGCGCAAACCCACGCAAACCCGCTTACAACTGCTTAAAAGTGCCTTAGTCACTCTATGGCAGGGCCCTTGTTCTGCTGAGCAGTAAAAGAAAAAAAAAACTCTGCCAGTCTCAAACCCCAGACCATTGACACAATAGACTGCATGAATTACCACTAAGTCACAGCGGATATACAAATAACTTGGTTCTGAAATAAATATATCATGCATTACAATGAGGGAATGGAAATGGAAATTAGGAATGGTATAACACAAATCCTGTTCTGTGGGTCTTTACCAGCAGTTGTTGTGGAATTGCATGACATGACTGTGAAAAGAGAACCAGCCATCCTAGCAGGGAATAATGTTACAGTAGCACCTTACAAACACCACACAGTATCAGACCAGGATAAATACTGGCAAAGTTGAATAGGGCAGAGGCCAGACTCCCCAACTGTGACTGCTTTACAGGGATGTCCCTGATTTGTAAACCAATGTTAGCTATGCCCCACTGAATCACTCTGAAAAGTACTAACTGTAGGCAAACAAGTGTGGAATCACATGTAGTGAATAATGTCAATAGGTGAGAGTAGACACTACTTGCACATCAGAAAAAGTGTACTTATACATATGCTCTGATTCCCAAGAAAGTCTCAACTACAATATGTCAGTAATATATTGCAGGTGTATCTCACTTATATGTACCTTTCACTGAGGCTGTTCAAATATATACCTGAGAGTATCTGAGGCCTGGCAGAGTCAGAAACACACAGGCATATCAGCATTACTGCTGTTACACACTCTGCAAATAGCTTTGGAAGGAGTTCCACAATCATGCCCTTATGTAGGAGTACAACACAGAAATATCACAGGATGTAGCCATGTACTGCTAGCAAACAACTGTGACAATGCCAATGTGACACTGCTGAAAAGACTGATGTGGTGCACAAAGTATAATAGGCTAACCTCTAGCTACCATCTGGATATGTCCACAGGTGTGAGCTACACAGACAGACTACTTGCCTTGATAGACTAACAGGTACACAGCAACCCTGTATGTTCAGTAAGATAAACCTCACCTGATAATAAAAAATGCTCTTTGCAGTTCTGCACCCCTACCCAAAGGTACAACACACCTGTGTATTCAGGCAGAAACCAGGGTGTAGGTAGGCATACTCAGTACTGAACTATGCCCAGTTGTGTTGAGCAGCCTGTGCTAATGTCAACACAAACAAACCACAAACTGTTCAGAAGTGAGTAAGGTAATAATTACAGTATAGCAGTTCACAAACACTGCATGTGCCACAGGAATACAGTGCAATAACCACATTTGTATGGCAGTGTCAGAAAAATATGTATTAGTATATGTATTAGTAATATGCTTAGTGCATTTAAAGCTTGAAAAGGGTTAACACATTTATTCTATTTTACACTGCATAAATCTGTACAAATTGCAGAAGCTATCTGACCTTGTATTATCATGAAATATGTGCAGCTAAAATCTTTGCTTATGCCTTGGAAATTTACTGAGAAGTAGATGATTTCTGCTTGTGTCAGGAAAATAATGAATAGAACAATACCACTTGTATAAATGTTATTAAACCTAGACAAGGAGTTCTGCTTGTGCTGTGAGAAAATACACAGCTGCAGAAGCTATAGATAAGTAGAACAAAGACTGCTTTAAAATATGAACTGCAATCAGCATTTGCTTGTGTCTGTGCTAGAAAAGTACCTTGAAATGTAACGCATGCATTAGAACTATACAATAGAAACTTGTAACGGGCTAGTGCCCACCAAGGCCAGGTTGTTTTTCTCAAAAAGTTTCTCACAAATCTAGTCATGTCAGCAGAAAATCTGAGTAACATCTGCTGTAGAACAATACTGAAAGTTGTTCATAGGTTCATAGGTTCATAGGTTCATACTAGGCTATCTGCCCTAGGGCATTTATAAGCCTAGCCAGAGTGTGTTTGGCTTTCGCCACCCATTTTAAATTAATTTTGCTATGCCTTTTTTTGAGGTTAGTATACTGTGCCTCTGTCTAACAGTGACACAGAAGTGATAGCCGGGGTAAACCTACGATCTCCCATCCACTCATCAAGATTCCTCTTGAAGAGAGTCAATGTGGGACTCTGCCTAACCTGGACTGGGATTTTATTTCAGAGTGAAGGGAGCCTCTGGGTTATGAATCTGTCCCTCCAGCATGTCCTATTTATTTCAGTGCTGAGTTTCAAGTCTCTCGAGCGCGTAGCTCGATGGGATTTGGATTTTCTGAGGTGCAGCATGTCCATTAATTCTGGGTTGGACATGGCTTTATACGTCAGGCACAGATCGCCTCTGAGCAGGCGGTATGCCACTGAGTAGAGCTGGAGTTTCTTTAACTGGGCAGCATATGGCATCTGTTTGAGCCCTTTGATCCTCTTGGTGAGGTACTTTTGGGGTCTTTCCAGTTGCTGCAGGTGTCTGGTAAGGTACATCCCAAAAGGGGCATTGTACTCAATTATGGGCCTGATGAGGGATGAATAAAGAGGTACGATGACCTCCCCTGATCTAGATGTGAATCCCTTCATGATTAGGTGGGCTATACGTCAGCTATAGAAGGCCATGTCTTGTAAAACAGTATAAGAATAGCATACTTCCTGTTAGTAGTTAGGCAAAATCTTGTATTTGCATGTTTTTGTCTCCTTGCTGCAAGTTATTAAATGTGCCTTAACTGAACCTTACGTGTATTGGTCTTTGAAGTTTTTTCCTTTAACAGATTGGTCCTTCGGACCAGAAACCCTCACTTTGCCTCGAATCAGACAGGCCAGATGGCTTGAAACAATACGGGGACGAAACCACATCGGTTCTTCTTATTTGAAAATCCCTCTGACTGAATTGTCGTACAAAAGAGGCCAGCCACTTTCTGATATGCGACTGAAGGATGGGTTTACATGAACCAGGTGATCAATCACGAGGGCTCAGGTAAGGTGAATCTACCTTTTTTTTTCTGTTTTAGATCAGGGACTAGATTTGCATTGTTTTTGTCAGGACTATATTTTTATAAGTCAGGGACAAAAAAGATTGCTGTCTTGTCATAGATCAGGGAAACAGAGCAGGTAGGCAGTCATTCTGAAGAGACTATAACAAAATCCGTGGTACCACGTTAAAAATAAGGAGTTACATAATGAATAAAAGGGTAGAAAAAAATGGGTAATAATTGCACAAAATGACCCCAAAATCCGCCGTTAACTGAAGATGCAAAATACATGCAGTCCCAGCGTGCTGATAATATTAAATACTACTCAAAATGGGTTAATAAGTATGAATTTGACTGTAAATTAGAAAAGCCCTTGCTTATCCAACTTGTCAAACAGCTTAAAACTGATTCTAAAGGTCGGGTAAAACAGCAACGTCAATTAGGAATTCCTCAGGCACACAGGTGGATTGAGGAAGTAGACCGTAGGGAACAAAAGAATAATAATTCAAAAGCAATGTTTTTAGATAAGGAGGACATTAACTTAGTAATAGCATCGGCCCCTCCGCCCCTTACCAGAATATGAAGCAAGTGAACAAGTTAGTCCACCCCTGCGATATCTTGCTGTCACTGTAAATAGAGACACTACAAAAGCGAAACCATTTATTAGAGATCCCATCGAAACCAGGTCTCGAACACGGGCAGGTAACTCAAAAGGGGACATTGAGCTATATCAAATGGGTAGGAATTCATGATCTATGAGTGAAGAAGAAATATGCCCACTTATAGAAGTGCCTAATCCTCAGGCAGGGCAAGAAGGTCAGGACCCAACTATCCTAGTGTATAGACCCTGGACTTCGGAAGACATCCGGAAAGCCACTGAGGGAATTCCCATCCAAAAGTTAATTTTAGAAAGTTCTTAGAAGATTTGCAAGGAATGAGGCTAAGTTATAATTTAAATGGAGAAGAGGTAGAAAAAGTAGTCAGACAAATTGTGGGACCAGATTGGCACATGATTAGTGGTGACTGGAATCCCCATGACGCTGCACACAGGCCCCTCCCACATCGCTGTGCAGAGCTAGACAACAGAGTGAAAGGTCTTACAGACCATATCTCTAAGAAATGGAAGCCTAGGACAGATTGGACTTGCATTAATCAATGCATCCAACAAGAAGGCAAAACTGTTGACAGATATTATGCCAGACTATTAGAATGTTTTAATAACCATTGTGGAATGCAGGTTCCTGAAGATCAGACACAAGATTCCCCATATGAGCAGCAGTTAAAGAATGCATTTTTGAAAGGCAGTATTGCACCCATAAGCAGTTTTATTACAAAGCACATGGTAGATCATCGTACAAGCAGATTACAGTCATTACTTGAATATGCTAGGCATGCCGAAAGGCATTTTAATTGCAAAAAGAAAAAGAAAGCCCAAGTATTTTCTGCAGAAGATGGAGCAGAAGTTTATGTAGTACAGTCCGGGAAAAAGGGCAAGAGAAATGCCCAGGGAAACAAACAATCTGATCAGCGATCAGAGGACTTTGAAGGGCGAAAGAAAAGGGGTGAATGTTTTAAATGCGTTAAAAAAGGACACTTGGCAAGGGATTTCAAGAAAAACAAGAAGGCAACCACGGAAGACAAGGAGGGTGAGGACTGACTATATGATGGTCAGGAATCACTAGAAGGGGATAGCAGAGAAATGACAAATGAGAATGTGACAGAGGGAGTAGAGGATGTGACAGAAGAAATGGAAGAAGTGCAGGAAGTTACGGATAGTGAAGAAAATGAAATATTGGATTTAGCTTTATTGAGCTTAGAGCTCTATTTAGCAGATATGAAACCAGAAGTTACACTCCTGGTAGAAGGGAGGGAAGTCAGATTTTGGTGTGACTCAGGGGCATCACGGACCCTGATACATCCCTCCAAACTGCCAGAGAATTCAGAGTCATCTGATTACATACTAGTGAAAGCAGCTAATGGACAGCTGTATCGGGAGCCCCTCTCCCATAATATTGCAATAACCTGTTTCAGGATTGACCCAGAAAAGCAAAATTGTTGTTTCTGCAAAACACCCAGTGAATCTTTTGGGCAGAGACCTTATGCAGCTATTTAGTATAGCAGTAGTTCCGACTATGCAGGGTATGGAAGCACAGCGACAAATTGCTACCTTTGCAGTGCAATCGGAGGGTGAAATATTTCATTGGTACAGCCAGGACTTAGTTATGACTGGTCCAGGGGCAGTAACCGAAGAGTTGATGAAAGTAGCCATCAGCAAGTTCCCCTCCATTGACATTAATAAACAGCATTTGTTACACTGTACTCTGTATTATTGTAATACACCAGGACCTGATAAGGAATATGAGCAAGAATTGTTTAGAAATTGTGCAAACAGATTGATATTACGTAATCTGTACTGGGACACAGAAGGGAGCAGTGTAGCCAGCTGTTCATTGCCCCAGGAATTCTTTGCACTTTATAAATCTAATCGATTACCACATGTTAGCTTAACTAAGGACGAGAATGTAAAATGGGTAGACTTAGGAGAAAAAGTCACGAGATGGGAAAAACAGACAGAGTTAGAACTGTCAGAACAGGGAATACAAATGCAGAAGTTGAATTGGATAACTCAGACCCACCCAGCTGTACACTTGCAGTCTAGCAAGGACAGCTGATTAGCACTCCTATTGAAGGAGGAAGAGAATGTCTTACAGAATATACCAGGAACTCTTTGGTCAAAAGGAAAGTCAGATGTAGAACTTATTTGTACAGCGGGACCAGTTACTATTACGCCAAAGTCAGCATTTAGACCACAAAAAAGACAGTATCCCTTACGAAAAGATGCAGAGGTAGGAATCAAACCTATTATAGCAGCTTTACTTAAGGAAGGGGTGCTGGTGGAATCTCCTGATTCACCATGTAACACACCCTTATTTTCTGTTAAGAAAGCGAATGGAGAATAGCGTATGGTCCAAGATTTACAAGCTGTAAATGACGCAGTAATACCAAGGGCACCTACGGTGCCAGACCCACACACCCTGTTGAATGATTTAAAACCTCAACAGAAATATTTTTCTGTGGTAGACATCAGCAATGCGTTCTTTTCGATACCGATACACACTGACAGCCAATATTGGTTTGCATTCACATTTCAGGGGAAAAGGTATACATATACGCAACTACCACAGGGATATTGTGAAAGTCCGACAATATTCTCACAAGAAATGGCAAGTAACTTGACGGGATTTACCCCACCGAGAGGTAGTCAGATTTTACTTTATGTTGATGATATCCTTCTGGCGGCCCCCACCCAGCAGATTGTAAAGAAGATACCATAGCGCTATTACAATTTTTGGCCACTGAAGGACATAAAGTAAACAAAACTAAACTGCAGCTTTAGAAAAAACAAGTTAAATACCTAGGATATGTAATATCCAAGGAGGGTAGGACATTAGATGAGGACAGAAAAATAGCGATTTTACCAGCACCAAAACCCACTACCAAGAAGGAACTGATGTCCTTCCGGGGTACGACTAATTTTTGTCGGAGCTGGATTTCAAACTACGCCTTGGAATCTGCACCGCTGACTAACCTGATATAGAAAAAGCCTATGGCAGCACAGGATTTGTTACAATGGACACCAGAAGCAGAATCTGCTTTCTGCAAACTGAAACAGTTAATAGCATCCTCATTAGATTTAGGCTTACCAAACTATAAATATATGTTTTTTCCAAACTGTAGATTGTAAGCAAGGTTATATGACATCAGTGTTAACACAGCAGCATGGGGACAAGCAAGGCCATATTGCTTATTATTCATCACAACTGGACCCAGTGGCATGGTCCTTACCTCACTGTGTACAAGCAGTATTTGCAGCTGCAATGGCAGTACAGGCTTCGGCCTCAGTAGTTTTGTTCCACCCTCTCACATTGAGAGTGCCTCATGCAGTCACGATTATTTTACTGCAAGAGAAGGCAGCATATCTTTCCCCTGCTAGGCATTTTTCCTGTATGACTATATTGTTGAGCCAACCTCATATGACAATTGAACGATGTATGACTTTGAACCCTTCTACCTTGTTCCCAACCCCTGCAGATGACACACCACACAGCTGCCTGCAGGTGATTGAGCAAAAGACACTGCCTAGAAAAGATCTCACGGATGTCCCCTTGGATGATGCTGAGGTGACATCCTACGTGGATGGCTCGTGCAAAAGGGGTCCTGCAGGACAGAACCTAGTAGGATATGCAGTAGTTTCTGATACTGACATTATAGAAGTGAAATCTTTACCACACAATTTATCTGCACAGGCAGCAGAATTGATTGCCTTGACATGGGCATGTACCTTAGAAAATGGTAAATGTGTGAACATTTTTACTGACAGCCAGTACGCTTTTTCTACTGTACATGTTTTTGCGCAACAGTGGAAAAATCGAGGAATGATAACATCTACTGGCAAACCAATCAATCATGCACAGTTTATTTTAGATTTTTTAGAATCTATTCAGTTACCTCAGAAAGTAGCTATTTGTAAATGCACAGCTCATACCAAGCAACAGGATAGGATTTCAAAAGGTAATGCGAGAGCTGATACAGCTGCAAAGCAGGCAGCTTCAGAAGTATTTCTTTTGAATGAGGAATTACAACCCTCTGAGATTTTAGATGTAGACATGTTAAAGACAATGCAGACACTTACTATGCAAGCTGAAAAACAAGGATGGGTAAAACGAGGAGCAATTCTCGAAAAGGGGCTGTACATCTCCAAAGAAGGGAAACCGATATTGCCATCTAATTTGTTTAGATATGCAGCTTTGTTGAGCCATGGGCAGTGCCATGTCTCAACAGGGGGGATGGTACAGCTGGTGAACCAAGTTAAGTTCTTAAACTACTCTAAAAAATTTTGTTTGATGTGCCACGTTTGTAATAAACATCATGCACAAGGGGCATTAAAGCCCAAGCAAGGGAGTTTCTTTACACCACCGTATCCATTTCATACTATCTGTATGGATTTTATAGAATTGAACAAATGTGAAACTAAGAAGTATTGTCTTGTCATTGTAGATATGATTTCCAGATGGTTGGAAGCCTTTCCGACTAAAAATCCAGATGCAGCAACCATGGCAAAAATTCTCGTTAAAGAAATCATCCCTAGATTCGGCATTCCGGAAAGGATCTACAGTGACAACGGCACACACTTCGTAAACCAGACCATACAACAGTTAAGTAAACATTTTGGTATTTCTTTAAATAATCATTGTGCATACCACCCACAATCTGCAGGGCTAGTAGAGAGGCATAATGGGATTTTAAAGAGTAAGCTAAGGAAGTTAATAGTAGAAACACAGAGGAATTGGGTGTACTGTCTGCCCCTGGCACTGTTGAGCATGAGAACTGTTCTGAATGCAAAAGGATTAACTCCTTTTGAAAAACTATTTGGAAGGGCTTATTATATACCTCAGTGGAAACCTCGCCTGCCCACAGACCAGGAAGCTGACCGTACACTAGCTGAGTACAGGAGAAATTTGTTAAATTCTAAACATCTGTTGCAGTCAAATTCTGTTTCAGATAAAGAACAAACCAGACTGTCAGAAGTGGCAGTGGTCCCATGTACCTGGATCTGGGTGAAGACAGTAAAGAAAAAGAATTGGGCATCACCAAAGGAGAAGGTCCATATCAAGTGCTTCTGTCGACACCCACTGCAGTCAAGATAGCAGAGCACGCCTCCTGGATCCACCTGACACACTGCAAACTAGTTAAGAACTTTGAAATGGACAAAAATCTTGTCACATGCCAAGAGTAAAAATGATAGAGTCCAGAAGAAACAGGAATGCGGAAGAACTCTTTCCTCAGAAGTATTGCATAATCATCCTGTTATCTGTACTAGTGACAATAATCTTTTTGCTGTGGCCTTTCCTTTTCCCAGCCACACAGACTGAATTGAATAAACGTGAAGCATTACTCATAGACTGGCATCCAAACTTTAACACTTACCAGGCAATTAAATATGTGTATTCTGAGACTTTCAATGTTTCGAATTGCTAGATGTGCACAGCTTTACCGACAGCATACAGGGGGTTATTAATGACTACGGTCCCCCTAGGGGTCAATGAGACCTGGGGAAACTTGATTTATGATACCTCAACCATTACATCACAAGATAAAATAGCATTGTACTTGTCTGTTCCACAAAAGGGAACTGTGTGTTTTTATAAAAATTATACTGTTCAGGTGGGTTGGAGCAATTGCAATGTGACTGTTCCTTATAAATGTTACACTAAAGGTAACAATGCAGATTTTTATTGTAATACAAATTATGATTCATTTCTTGGATTGATGCACAAAACACTTGATGAAGTAAAACATAATTCTCTTCTTTATAAACAACTGTCTATAATTGATAGAAAATGTTTCATGCAGGGCGAGTGTATATTCAAAGCAAAGTTACTACTAAAGTAGAGGACTGTTATTCTGTGTGTGGCAGAAAGACATACAAATGGTTACCTGAGAATTGGTCCAGCAGTTGTTTTTAGGGTTACCTGGTTCCGGCCATACGACACACTGCAGTTTTGCCTTGAGGAAAAATTTGAAATGTCTGAGAGGTCGTCAAGAAACCTGTAAATCCAGTGGGTCAAATCAATGCATGTTGGAAAAAACATCATTCTATAGGCAATGGACTGGCACATATGGACTTGAGTGATAGTGTTATATTGTGGGCAGGCATATTACCAGAATATGGAACAGTGAAATCGATCTGGGAGCTGAGAAAACTGTCTAAACTTCTTGAAGTAATGAGCAACGGCAACTTTTTCCGCTCTCAAATTGGTGACTAATGAACTGAATGCCATGAGAACTGTAGTGCTTCAAAATCGCATGGCTCTCTACTTCACCTTAGCGGTGAGAGGTGGTACTTGCGCTTTAATCCAGGAAGTGTGCTGTTCATATATTCCTGACCATAAACACGAGATAGACAATCATCTTGAGGTAATTCAGCAAGTTTCGTCTATGACCAAACCAGGCCCAAACCCACTGACGGACTTTTTCCAGAAATGGTTTGGGGGTGGGGTACCATCCTAATGAACATCCTGATTGCCATTTGTGTAGGAATGCTCCTACTGGGGTATGTGTTTGTTGTGGCATCCCCTGCATTAAAAGACTGATTAAAGACTTTATAGACATGTCAGTTTCTGAAACCTTATATCAAAGAACTGAGTATGAAGAACTGTTAAAAGACTGAAAACGCTTTCATGAGTTTAAACTGAATGACTCTCTTAACTGCAAATCCTAAGTGGAAGAGGTTAGGAGAAGAAAACAAACTGTTTATACTTATTTTGAAACTAGAATAAAAGTATTAAAAGGGGGAAATGTAAAAAAAAAATATGTATTAGTATATGTATTAGTAATATGCTCAGTGCATTTAAAGCTTGAAAAAGGTTAACACATTTATTCTATTTTACACTGCATAAATCTGTACAAATTGGAGAAGCTTTCTGACCTTGTATTGTCATGAAATATGCGCAGCTAAAATCTTTGCTTATGCCTTGGAAATTTACTGAGAAGCAGATGATTTCTGCTTGTGTCAGGAAAATAATGAATAGAACAATACCACTTGTATAAATGTTATGAAACCTAGACAAGGAGTTCCGCTTGTGCTGTGAGAAAATACACAGCTGCAGAAGCTATAGATAATTAGAACAAAGACTGCTTGAAAATATGAACTGCAATCAGCATTTGCTTGTGTTTAAGCTAGAAAAGTACCTTGAAATGTAACACATGCATTAGAACTATACAATAGAAGCTTGTAACGGGCTAGTGCCCACCAAGGCCATGTTGTTTTTCTCAAAAAGTTTCTCACAAATCTAGTCATGTCACAGAAAATGTGAGTAACATCTGCTGTAGAACAATACTGAAAGTTGTGTTTGATTACGTCAGCTATAGAAGGCCATGTCTTGTAAAACAGTATAAGAATAGCATACTTCCTGTTTGCATGTTTTTGTTTCCTTGCTGCAAGTTATTAAATGTGCCTTAACTGAACCTTACATGTATTGGTCTTTGAAGTTTTTTCCTTTGACAGGCAGTTAATTGTGTAAGTCAGAAATAAAGTACATACTCCCATGTATCCTGTGTTAGCATTTTATTTGGAGGGGTGAGTACATGTCTACACTGAGAAGTGTGTACTGGAAGCAGCAACAATCAGGTTTGAGTACAACATGCATATAACTGGCTACAACCCTAGCTTCAGATAACAGACATATACCAACCTTCTGAGTGACACAACGGAGCAAACTAGCATGGGCCTCACCTTGGAAAGCTGAAAGGGCTACGCCTACCTAACCTAGCATTTTATAGCAGTGGGCTGCAATCACAGTGAGTAATGCAATCACCACACAGCAGGCTGCATGCAATTACTGAATGGTGGGCAGCAATTGGTGCAGAGGCTGTAACATGCACAAGTGCAGATACCTAGAAAAGCAGGCTGTACCTGCAGTCCACACATGCAATTCTATCACTGCAGGTGCTGGGAGATACAGAGTGAGAGAGAGAGAGAGAGACACGGACATAGACAGAGACAGAGACAGAGACACAACAGAGAGAGAAACTGAGACATAAACCAAAATAGAGGGGGAAAACCCAAACCAAACAACCAAAAAAAAAAGAAATAAAAACCTACAAAACTGTAAGACACAGAGCAGGGAAATACAAAGGCAAGGTATGTAACTCACATGTATGTGTTGGCATGTAGCAGATGTTCCTAAAGAGTACTCTACACACTGCAAATCATCCATGTATGGCAGCAGTACATATCTATCTGTATCTGCACATGTGCATAGGGCAAGGGACATAGTGCAACTGTTAGTGAAGGGTGGACAGATATCTGTCATTGAAGGTTGATATGTGCATATATCTATGTAGGTCATAGTGTGTGGCCTAGAAAACAGCATGCAGTGCTGATATATGTCATGTGGTGGTTAAATGCTGTGAGACTGATTTGTCAGATCTGCTGTGTTACAGCCAGTGAGGCCTGCTAATGCTACATGGGCTGAGGACACCCACATACATTCTGCACAACACTATGCAATATAATCACATAACTGTACATCCCACAACTGTGGCATAAGTGATATCCCCACCATGAAAGGTGAACTGTACATGTGCCTATATGTACATCCATGTGTACAGCAATGGATGTGTACATGTATGTGTATAGATATGCATAATATATATATATATATATATATATATATATATATATATATATATATATATACACATATATATATATATATATATATATATATACATATATACATATAGAGAGACGGGGAGACAGCGAGACACGGGGTCATATGTACTGCAGCAGGTGTGTGGTGACCAAGGCATGGACTGTAGACAAGTGTTGATACTGCAGTGCCATTCCTCCTTTCCAAAACACTGTACCCATTAACTACCACATAGGTAGAGATCTACCTAACAGTGAAGGTGTAATAAGGAAACATGGGACACAGGTGGACAGTAGCCTCTGTTTTGATGAAGACAGTGCCACACTACACCTGTAATCAGTCTGTGTGGTATGTGTCATGACAACAGGTTTGTCATCTATAGAAATATAGGGCAGTGTTCCCCTTTACTCATCACAATGCCCTGTGTAGTATGTACCTCACATGACAACTACACCAGGTGAAAAGGCCACAGACATACCTCCCAAAGGGCAATACTGGCCGCAAACAGATGCCCTATGCAGACTGACTCACAAAACCACATCTACACTGTATTGCATACTGGCCACACAGAGGTGACCTCTGCCGGACATACAGAGGTATGTTAGATCCATAGCTGGGTGACAACCACCATGGCAACATATCAAAATCCCTCTGGGATACACTGTCTAGGGCCCTAAACCTTGTCCGCTCACTAAACTGCACATGCTGGAGGGATAGTTTCCCATCTCAGAGATATGCCATACACCAGAATAGACCACCTAGCAATAGCAAACAAGGATCCTCATTAGAAGTTGTCATTAATACCCCTGATGATTGTGTGGGAGATTGGTAATACACCCCAAGAAACACCTCTGTGGTTCTGGTTGGCAGGGGCAAGTGAAATCAAAGTACATGTGTGTCAAAGGCCAGTGTAGCATATGGCTAGGCTGCCGTAGGCCCTAGGGCCAACAGCATATTACCTACCTATGACACTATGCACTCACACATGTACTCAATGCAATACCTGCTATGTGAGGTTGAATAAGTGTAACGCTGAATGTGTGCAAGGCCTGTAAAGGTGTGATAGCTTAGTGTGAAGTTGTATCTGACATGGTAGTGTCTATCCTAGCTGTGAGGACAGCAAATGATGTGTAATGTACTGTTAGGCAGACATAGTAGTATGGCATATGATGTGACGTAGTTCCTTGTTGAAGAATGTGGTGTCTAATTGTAGGCTAAAGCAATACATGTATGCTTAGTGAGTGGTACTGCTGGTGAATCCAACTCCCATATGAACTGTAGTACTACCTGAAGCAGTAGGCCTAAACAGCACAGTATGGTGTGTGTTCACATTGCTTGGAAACACTGTCATGTGTGATTCCTGTAGTCTGCACAGAGGACAAAACTCAGGCATAAGGGTGTGTAAGTAGTGGCACACAGTACTGTATGGTACACAGGTAATGCTCATCTGTGTTGGCATACAGTGGTGTGTTGTATATTTGTCTGATGTGTGTGTATTTATACCTATACAATGGCTGCAATCATATGTGTGTTACAGGGTATACGTATGTATCCAGCAACATATATACTCTGTTACAGCAGTATGCCACCTATAGTAACAACTGTACACATCTGTTAGGCAGGGTTATGGCATCAATGATTAGGGTGGTTGACTGGTACTACTGTACCTGTACTTTACATCCATTGCAATGGATGACATCTTTGTTCGTGCATTGGTGTGATATACACCCCTGTCTTGAGGTTGTGCAATGTGTCACAAACAGTGTGTCGGGTACTGTTGTATAGTGGTGTGATATATAGAGTGTGCCAGGCACTGTTAGTTAGTTGTGGCCTGAGAACCAATAAGTGGTATTGAACATGTGTAACCTCTGACAGACAATAGGATGGTATATATGTCAGTAAAGTGATATCTGTGGTTAAAGGTGTAAAGTGTGCCGCAGGACTTGCTCACACATATTGTTCATATCTTTTTCAGCCAGATGGCCCACCAACGCAACCCATCGTACACAGCGGATGAGAAAGAGGTGATACTGCAAAGCCTATTGCAGCAGTACACAATGCTGTTCTCCAGAAGCAGCCAGCACCAGCAGGAGTGGACTGCACTGTGGCAGGAACTTGTTCGTCAGGTAAATGACATAGGTATGCATAACTGGACATATGAGCAGGTACGCCATCACTGCAGTGATTTAATTAGACATGTCCGGCGGCGTGCGTCTGATATCCAAAGACAACAGCTTGCCACAGGTGGTGGGGTGGCCATTCATCCCACCCTCACCAGAGTGGAGGAGATGCTCCTAAGCATGATGGCTCCTGGACAACAGCAACATCAACCTCTGACATATGTTGTCATGGAGACTGGAGCCACCCAGCACATCCACCTGAAGCAAGCAGGTGACATGCCCTATCTGTAAATGACAGTTAACTGTATTGTTAGATTATGTGTACATGAGATGTGTACTGTGTGTTTAGCAGTTCTGCTGCCTAGTGTTGTGCAATACTGATATTTCAAATAATATCTCTACACCTGTGACTGCTGAATGTTGTTATACTGCAGTTTAGCATACCCACTGTAGCAATGCTACAGTTGTGGCCACTGACAAACTCTCTCATATTCTCGTAGGTCCCTCTGGTGTGACAGCAGGGCAGCCAATCCATGCTGGTGAGTGTGTTATAACTGCAATGTTGGTAATGAAATATGCATGTCATAGGTGAGGTGTAGGCCATGTACACGTAACACACCTATGCATAATGCATGCCGTGCATGTTTGCTGTAAGATGTTGCACAGCTCAGTAATGTCAGTAGCTGCCTCACTGACATGCAATACACAGAGCATAAGACACAGTTGTGGCAACCCCGTACTGCACATTGGATAGGTATAGTTGCAACACCTGTACACAACATAACACGTTTATCATACGCAGTACACAAAGACATGCTACATATGGCGTAACCACACACCCGCTGTTAGGTCACACTTCAGTATCCCACATGTCATCCTCACACACATGATGTACCTCAGGGGTAGAGGCCTATCATGGGGCTGTGCAACACTCTTCAACACATAACACAGTCATGTTAGGCAATGCTCCCTATTGAGCACCTCATACACCCATGTACAAATTGGCTGTGTAAAAGTGAACATAGCCACGACACTGCAGTTCAGGTACAGCATGCTAGGTGGTGGTCTGTCACACAGTAGTAGCCATACGTGACCACAAAATGCATGATGATGATGATGATGGCACATGGTACTAAACCCCATCCAGTTACATTGACCACAGTACTACACATAGTGGTCTTTGCTTTGCACCTCATTGTTGTGTGTGTGCAAACATATGCACCTATACACAATATGCATAGCATGCTGTGTGTGTGCTTACATATGCCAGTATACACAATATGCACAGCTGTCACCATCTGTACAAAGAGTCACATATATGTCCTGGAATGCTATTGGGTGTATAGGTCACATGACACACATTGGGTATGTGTGGTGTTTAATGTTGCAGTCATGTAGCATGCCATGTCATGGCTGTTACCGACATATCTGCAATATGTCCCACACTCACCATAACCACTGTACAATGGCCATGTTGAGCATTGGGATTCCATCATGTCTACATGCACCACTCATCCCATGTCTGTACATTGCATGCATTTGCTACACCTGTGCCTACTATTATTTGCTATGGACACAGACACTGTAATCAGACATGGCAATCTACGTGTCACACAGATAACACATGCAGCCATGGTATGTATAACATTGAGTGATGGTGCACAGGACATTGCAGAGCAGATAATACTTGCACAGCAGTGTTGAGTCCATGTACACATTGTGTTCTAGGGTGTAGACAATCACTGAACAACTACACACATGCATCAAAGCCATGTATAATGTCATTAAATAGGGCCGTCTACACTTGCAATGCATGGTCTTGAGCAACACATATTCTGCATGCTGACACGTGTGAGGTGACTGACTTGTGATACTGTCACTCACATTCACCCACCATTGTGTATGTGTTGGATTGCTGGTGTGTGTGTGTGTGTGTGTGTGTGTGTGTGTGTGTGTGTGTGTGCTGTGGTGAGCAGTGTATTTGTGCTCATGTGTGCATGTGTGCATGTGTGCATGTGTACATGTGTGCATGTGTGCATGTGTGCATGTCATCATGTGTGCATGTGTGCTAACATCATGTACAGATTGTGAAGTGTGTTTCCTGTCTTCCTTCCACAGGTGCTGAGTTAGGGGTGTCTGATTACAGCAGGGAACCTGATGTCACTGCCACTAATAGTGGAGATGATGAGACATGTATTGGGGCACAGGAAGATCTGACAGGGTCAGTCGTTGGTCCACCAATCAACAGTACACAGCGTTCAACCCCATCTATGCGCACACTCATACTGCCAATGCATCCCTCATCACCAATGGCCTTAGCTGAGGGACAGCATACAGTCGGCATTGACCAGGAGAGTGTGGTACCCATGGCACCTGCATCCCCTCACAGCAGCCATAGCCGGATTACTGGAACAGTATCACATAGGCGGATGTCCAGGGGTTCTCTGGGGAGCACCACTGGTCGTATTGCCCCTGGCAGACGTGCCCCCAGAGGTACTACAACCTCCAGTATGTTCTGGGCTGTAATGCAGGCACAGACACGTATGAAACGGTACACCCGACAGGGACTAAGGGCGCAGAGGGTCCATTACACTGCTATCAATGACAGCATCAATGACCTTGCCGGTGCCATCCGGAATTACACCAAGGTCATTGATAGCCATTGAAGGAAGACATTAGATGTCCTCCACAATGTGTTAGCCATGAGCCAGGACCGTGCGGGATGGATGGGAAGCTGATGCGGACGCATGCCAGCAACAGCATCAGCTGGCAGTCATCGCAGATGGACCACTGATCACAGCCGCTCCCGTAGTGGCAGTACCAGCCCCAGCAATGCTGGGGCTGGCCTGTCCATTGACTGTCCTACTAGACCATGTGCACGTGGCACTGGCCGGGACATGGGTCCAGTCATCATACCTCTGCCTCTGATGATAGCACCCATTCAGGGTTGGTACATGATACTGCCCGTAGCACCCCTGCCAGGCACAGGTACCGTGTCTGTGGCCGGAGACAGTGATCTGTACAGCCTAGCAGGTACAGTCTGTGGCTGTCCCACAACCGCCCATATATGGCAGCCACATGGTGGAGTTGTGTGGATGCAGACACACACACACATTAACCAAACATCTAGGGCTCACACATACACACACACATTACATCAACGTTGGCCCATGCTGTACTGTTGTCCCACACACACACACACACACACACACACACACACACACACACACACACACACACACACACACACAGACATGTTGATCGGATGGGTCAATGTCGGGCTCTGGCAAACCAACAACACACCCCGTGCATATGATGACACCTGTGCCACCTCCTGTCATCTGTAACATTGATGCAGGAATAGGCTAACATGGTTCTGATGCACAGGGTGACATTATAACAGTGTAGCAATAGTAGCAAGTTGCCAACTGGAAAGTGTAATGATATCCTTGTAGGTATATCTGAGCAGGCATTATGCATCACAGCTCTGATAGTCATTGTAGCATTGTTTACACCAGTGTTAGGTCTGAGTATGTATTGTCCACCCATGTGCCACTTGGCTGAAGTGTACAGTGTTGCCAGCATGTGTTAGTGAGTGGACAGTACATGTGTGATGTGTGCATTACAAATTAGCAGGTGTACATCTGTGAACATGGTGTGTGCGCACTGTCTGCATGTGCATGCATAATGGACACGTGGGATGTGTGACATACCCTGTTGTACACATTGTTAACATCTAATGGTATCTTTCGATGGCCAGTATGCATTCTACTATGGGTACACATGTGTGTATGACATGGGTTGACACTATGCTGTGGGTGATACTGTTGATATCTGTCAATGATCTGCAGTCTGGTAGTATACACCACCTCAACAGCATGACTATAACCAATCATTAGATGATGTCCTGGCAAATGACACACATTTGTAGGGAACTCAGTAACAGTTGGATCCTTCTGGTACTATACTATAACAGTAACCAGTGGTATTGACCGCCACATGTTCCTGGGACCACACCTGTGTGGCATATAGCCCTCTTAGGTACATGCAAAGACACTAGGGATATGTCCATCCACATCTGGAAATGCATGCATTGGCCTACACTGCATTCCCTGGATGGGACGCATATCCTACACAAGGGTATCATACAGACAGATACCTGTTGTCCAATACATGCTGTATAGTAGTAAGCCGACTATGGCATAGTCATCCACATTTACTAGACATACTATCCCGACAGTACCACATAGGTGGTAGCCCTCAACATGTATGTTGAGTACCAATGTGTACAGACAGACACATGTTATGTCATCTGTCCCTTGGTATCCACATATCCATAGGTATTGTGGGGTCCATTGGTGTTTCACATAACACATTAGGGGCCTGCATGCATATCCACAGGGCTGTTATACACCTATAATACTGTCCATTATTGCCAGTCGTTGTTGTGTATGAACATGTCTGACATATACCCCAGGCAATTACCCTCACTCACAGTACTCTATAGTGCGTGTCATGGGTGTGTGTGACACAGATGACCTTGGCCACGGATCACTACAGTGGCCGGGCTTGTCGCATACATACATATGTGGCCTATGATCTGAGAAGCAGCGGCACAATCTGTCGAAGGAAACAAATGTATTCATGTAGTATGCAGGCTTCACACCTATGTACTGATTGAGGTCACATGTACACATATTTATTTGCCACACAGACACCCAATGTGTGCAATACACATACTGTTTTAATCATATGTCATACCGTAGTAAAAGCAAAACCTACACTGCATTGCCCACCTGTAACATATACAGTGTTTGTAAGATTCAAACCCCTACCTAACTATGTTATAATACTAGAGAGATATGTGTTAACACAGCATGCCATATGCTTTAGTGGGTGGTTTCTGTTCTCCTGATATATTTGTAGGATGCTGACATCATCAGACATTCCAAAGAGGGATATACCTCTTTTATTGTGTTTTCCCAGTCTCCAAAAAGGCTACTCTTCTTAACAGAAATCACACACACACACACTCAGCGCTTGCAGGATTCAAACACCTACCTAACTATGTTATAATACTAGAGAAATATGCATTAACATGGTGCGCTATATGCTTTATTGGGTGGTTTTGGTTCTCCTGATATATTCGTAGGATGCTGACATCATCAGACATGCCAAAGAGGGATGTACCTCTTTTACTGTGTTTTCCCAGTCTCCAAAAAGGCTACTCCTCTTAATGGAAATCACACCCCACACACATAGCGCTTGCAGGATTCAAACCCCTACCTATGATAAGATACTAGAGAGATACGCATTACCACAAAACGCTATATGCTTTATTGGGTGGGCTCTGTTCTCCTGATATATTTGTAGGATGCTGACATCATCAGACATTCCAAAGAGGGATATACCTCTTTTACTGTGTTTTCCCAGTCTCCAAAAAGGCTACTCTTCTTAACGGAAATCACACGCATACTCCACACACACACACTCAGTGCTTGCAGGATTCAAACCCCTGCTTAACTATATTACGATACTGGAGAGATACATATTAACACGGTGTGCTACATGCTTTTTTGGGTGGTTTTGGTTCTCCTGATATATTTGTAGGATGCTGGCATCATCAGACATTCCAAAGAGGGATGTACCTTTTTTATTGTGTTTTCCCAGTCTCCAAAAAGGCTACTCCTCTCAAAGGAAATCATATACATACACAACCCCCCACACACGCTACCGCTGATTGTCAGCAGGATTCAAACCTCTACCTAACTATGCTATGATACTAGAGAGATACGCATTACCACGGTGCACTATATGCTTTATTGGGTGTGCACTATTCTCCTGATATATTTGTAGGATGCTGACATCATCAGACATTCCAAAGAGGGATGTACCTCTTTTATTGTGTTTTCCCAGTCTCCAAAAAGGCTACTCCTCTCAAAGGAAATTCTACACATACACAAGCCCCCCCACACACACACTACTACTGACTGTCAACAGGATTCAAACCTCTATTTAACTATGCTATGATACTAGAGAGACACGCATTACCATGGTGTTCTGTATGCTTTACTGGGTGGGCTCTTTTCTCCTGATATATTTTTAGGATGCTGACATCATCAGACATTCCAAAGAGGGATGTACCTCTTTTATTGTGTTTTCCCAATCTCCAAAAAGGCTACTCTTCTTAACGGAAATCACACAAATACACACTCAGCGCTTGTAGGATTCAAACCCTTACCTAATTAAGGTTATGATACTAGAGAGATATGTATTAACATGGTGCGCTATATGCCTTAGTGGGTGGCTTTGGTTCTCCTGATATATTTGTAGGATGCTGACATCATCAGACATTCCAAAGAGGGATGTACCTCTTTTATTGTGTTTTCCCAGTCTCCAAAAAGGCTACTCCTCTCAAAGGAAATCATACACATACACAACCCCCCCACACACACTACCACTGACTGTCAGTAGGATTCAAACCTCTACCTAACTATGATATGATCATAGAGAGATATGCATTACCATGGCACACTATATGCTTTTCTGGATGGGCTCTGTTCTCCTGATATATTTGTAGGATGCTGACATCATTAGACATTCCAAAGAGGGATGTTCCTGTTTTATTGTGTTTTCCCAGTCTCCAAAAAGGCTACACCTCTTAACAGAAATCATACACATACCGCCCCCCCCCACAAAACCACACTAACAGCGTTGGCAGGATTTAAACTCCTACCTAACTATATCCAAAAACAAAAAACGAAAACCACGACTCGGCCAATGAGTGTATAACTCCACTTGAACTGTTAAAAAATGGAACGTATTTACTGCTATAAATAAAACAAAATATGAATTTAAAATGCAACTAGATGTTAAGCGCTTTCACTCATTACATAGAGCGTCTTCAGAACATCCTTCCGCTAACAAATACATAGGGCAGGATTCATGAAGGCTTGCACGGAGTGTAAGAGACGTGTAACACTCCATGCAAGCCTCGCGATCCAGGAAGAGCCCGAAACTCCGTGTAAGAGACCAGCTAAAACGTCTCTTACACGGACTGGGTGTGGATATGCTAAATACCTCACTTGCAGCCGAGTATGCAAATGCGGTATATTAGCGATCCACGAAGCAGAAACCAGCCCGTGTAAGAGCCGTTTTAGCTGCAGAAATGTACTCAGTTGACAACTGAGTACGTTTCTGCAAAAATCACAATGGAGCCATGTCAGCTCCAAATAAAGGGTGCATATGTGTCAGGCAGCATGCCAATGGCCAAATATGTGGCCACTGGCAAGGTAACCCGATGCAAATATAAAAAAATATAATTTTTTTTTTCGACGATGTTTAAACGCAGTGCAGCCCTGCGCAAACGGGCTGCGCTGTATAAAACATAAAAATGAAGCTTATAAACCCACAAATGTGGGTTTTATGCAATACATGGAATGACAATGCAGGGACCAGCAGACAAAAAACAACATGGCCACCGTGTAGTGGTTGCTAAGGGGGGAAACTGAGTCTAAGACATGTAACTAAGCATTAGTAGGCAATCTCATGTAAATGAGGGTTAGGATACTGAATCCCACAGTCACATAGCAAATGAGCACAGTCTGAGTAGTGTAAGAGATACAATAAGGGGGAGGAATAGAGTAGGAGATAGGTGACATCACAGGGGGGAATGGTAGAAAGAAATGCAGTTCATTGGAGGTCAGTATAACATGACAGATGACAGACACAGATCAGGGAAAGAGGAGTGCCACAAGATAAGCATGGGAAAGTCAAGAAATGGAAGGTGTACACTGTTACTTACACCAAAGTTTCTTGCTGGGCGTGCATGCACACATGTGCGTGCCATGAAGCGCGAGTAGGGCAGTGTGCGCGCGTGTAAGGCAGACTGAGCATGTGGGAGCGTGTTGGTAGATTTATAACACTGTTTGCGCTAGTGTGTGCTTTTTAACCCGAATAGGCAGATCCCGAACCGTATAAGCATGTGTGCGTGCATGTAAGCCACTGTGAGCATGTTTCTGCTGGTATGCACGCTGCTCCCCCCTGAGGAAACAGAAAGGAAAAAGGAAGCAACAAAACTAGGAAGCTTGCAGGGAATACTGCTGGAGCTAGCAGGTGAAAACAATTAGAAGCAGGCAATTACACAGGCAGAATAGTAGCCCAGCACTTAAAACTCTGCAAACAGCAGTGCAGGATGTTTCTCTCATGAGACATTGCAAGACAGGAGTAAGCTATTAGAAGTGAAAACTGAAAAAGCTGAACTCAGAGCAGAAATGCTAGGGGCTGCCATAGCTGTCATAATGAGACATAGGCGACTTGCTGAGGGTGGTGACAATGCAGATGGTGCCAGACAACCCACAGTGAGGAGACGGAGAAATGTGTACAGGCCCAGGGTCACCTACCACGGGTTACATGAGCTGGAGATAGTAGAGCGCTATAGTGGACAGAGAGCTCCTGCAGCAAATAGTCGAGTTGTGCAGGCCACGCCTCACACACAGAACCAACAGAGGGGAACCCATCCCAGTGGAAACCAAGGTATGTGTTGGCCTAAGAATACTAGCAACAGGTACCTTCCAGAGACCAACTGGTGATATGATGGGGATATCACAGGCATCAGCCTCCAGTGTACTGCATCAGTTCCTGGATGCCATGTCAGCACATGTCGGTGATCATGTATATTTCCCCAATGCCCGTGAGTTATTGGCCAGCAATATGCGTCTCTTCCAGCAAATAGCGGAATACCCTGAGGTAGTGGGTGCAATAGACTGCATGCACATATGCATCAAAGCACCAGCCGGTGAGTGAGGTAGGGCCTACATTAACCGCAAGGGCTTCTCCTCCATCAACTGCCAGGACGTGTGTGATGCCCAGGGCATAATAATGAATATGTGTGCTGGCTGCCCTGAGAGCTACCATGATTCCCACATCTGGCATTTGACACAGCTGTACCAGATATTTGCCAGTGGTGACATCCCACACGGACACCTAGTGGGGGATGCAGGTTATGCACTGGAGCCGTGGCTGATGACACCCATCAGAAACGCACACACACCTGAACAGAAACGCCATAATGAGGCACATGCACAAACACGTAATGCAATAGAGCGCGTGTATGGGCTGCTCAAGTCACGGTTCCAGTGTCTGGACACATCTGGTGGAGCCTTGCAGTACTCACCAACTACATGTACCCAAATTGTCATGGTATGTGCTATGCTACATAATATGATCTTGCGAAAATAGCTGCAGCAGGACAAGCATAGGGCTGGGCATAACAGCCCCCCACCATTGCCAAGGCCATCACAGGCAGAGCGTGACTTGGAGGAGGAACAACCTAAGCCTGCCCCAGAAGGCAGAAGGAGGCGTGCCCATTATGCCCTGGCCTTGGCAAAGAGGCAATGCATAGCACATACACTGGCTCAGTAGGAACCCTGGGAATGATACCCCCTCTGAACCACTCAAATAATAACAGGGATGCCTAAAATGACATGACCTGCTGAAAAACATGTTCAGGGAGTGTAATATGTGCATCCGACAGAGGCAGCCCTGCAGCACCACCTGAGGCATGAATGGCATGTGTTAAGTAATGTAACACCATGTACTATATGCACACTTGAGGACCCTGTCTAACATCCACCCTCACCAAGCATGAAGCCACAAAATGACGATGGGATGATCAATTGCAATAACTGGCTGAAGTAATGCAGTTAGTCAAAGGGGAGCCAATGTGTTTCAGCCTGGGAAGACATGCTGAGCATGACATGATGCACCACCTGCTAGGGGTGGCGTGCACCTATCAGTCCAGGCCCCATGGATACTGGCAAAGGCTGTCAGTACCCACAGCATACCCTGAATAGGTAAGTCTCAAAACACAAACCCACCTTCATAGGTACCACAAGGGATAGGAACCTAGATGTAATGCTACCCAATGCCAGAAGTCTAAACAGCAAGATGCATGCAGTGTAAACACACACACATTATGGAGAAAGTTGATATCAGTCCTGTAATAGAAACTGGGTCAAGGCTCACATCAGCACCCTAACACTACCAAGTTACACCTCATACTGTGCTGTACAGCCGCAAAACATGGAACAAGCTACAAAAGGAGGGTGACTAGCAATAAATGTCAAGGATAACCACACCCCCATGTTAGTACCACAACAAGAAGCAGCATGGATTAGCCATGGTCAAATAACAATGGCTAAAACCGCCTCCCAGGATATAGCCTGCTGCAAACTACTGTCCTAATACCAGGAGCTGCACCTGGCCTATGTTGGAATACATGAATATATCAAGCCCCCCAAGCCACACTATATTGGTTGACTGAAAATACCCAGACATACACTGGGAGCATTATACTAGCACCAACACAGTAGGAGAAAAGTTCCCAGAATCCATAAACCAAAATGCCCAGGAACAACATACCACTCCCACAAGAGGGGTAAGCATACTGGATGTGATAATCAGCAACATGCGTACTGGATGGCAAGATGAGAAGTGTATCCCTCACTGGTAAGACCAGACCATAGAGTAATCACACCGGATATACACATCCTGACCACAGTCCCTGGCCAGAAAACCACAGTGAAAAACATGTGTAAAGCATAGGTTGCACCCCTCCAAACCAATGTGGAATCCACAAAAGGCCCTGTGCAGGTGCAGAATATGGGACACACCGCAGAACATGTTATACAGGCATTCCATGAACACAGCCAGGAATGTTTGGATTATGCAATCGCAAATAACAACAAGACACAATGCCATACACGCAGGCATCTGGCATGCGGGACTCCAGCCATTACCAAACCATGCAAGAGAATGAGGAAGCTACTACATGATAGATCAAACATAAAAAGGGAAGTAATCACTGATCACTAGTATGGCAATAAAATATGTCCAGCTAAGCAACTCCAAACCAGGACACGCGCACGCCGGACAACGTGCACGGCTCCAAACAATTCATCAACATTCTAAAAAGGATGAGCCAGCACGTACAGTTCTATCGAACCCAACTTTATTTAAACAGATTCCATAAATGTTAAGGAATCCTGTTAACCAAGCATACCGGTTTCGGCCATATCATAGCCTTTGTCAATGCTATAAATTCTGTACAAGTCAGGAAACCCGACCCCTAGTGAGCAACCAATATATACTCCACATTTAAAGTGATATATCTTATTATACAATAAATAAAGGTATTGGACAAAAAAGCCATTTCTACCCCCATAATAGTATAATTCAACATAATAAACATATAAAATACATTTATGATCATAAACATCCTCAAAATTATTTTGAAAACAAGGGCATGTATCATAACCAAAATCTTTGGTGGGCCTTGACTAATAATCAAAAGAATATTTCAAAGCAATTTTATATATATGAATAACATATATATTGTATGTTAATAAACCTCAAAATCTGTCATGAATATTCATGCCCACTAATATCACAATATTGGTTCAGGCTATGCAAATAGTGTATGATATATACATAAATAAAAGATATCATAAACTCAACTCAATAAAACATGGAATTAATATATACATTCTCCATGTTCCTATTGATTTACAAATATCCCTTGAACCAAAAATCATAAATGGTACATGACCCCTTTATATAGATCATAATATGTATACATGACTTATAAAGGTCTATTCTAACATATTTAAGCCAGGTCTGAATAAACCACCCAATTGAATTATCCACCTATTTTCCATTTGATTAAGTTTTGATGCCATCCGGCTTTAAAACTCCTATGAAGGGTTATTTTATCTATAACAACAAACCGAAAAATTGCCAAGCATGTTCCAAGGTGTGTTTGAATAAGGCATTGGCAACACGTTTGTTCTTAATTGCACTTAGATGTTCCCCTATTCTAAATTTGACAGGTCTGGATGTTTGTCCGACATAAAATGCAGAACAACTACAGGTAGCCAAATACACCACCCAATCTGTGCTACAATTAGCAAAAACCCTTATCTCAAAAATACGGGACGTGTTTTTGCTAGAAAATTCTTTGGTTTGTTGCAAATGTTGGCAAGCAGCACAATGACCACAAGGATAACACCCCCTTAATATGTCACCACTTAAAGTTCTTTGTTGTGGTATATTTGGAATGTATCTTTTATAATGTGTGAAGTGAGAATTCATGTTTCTTCCCCACCGGTAAGAAAACTGACAGTTTTCCGGCAACAACCTACCTAAAATCTCATGTGACAAAAGAATGCCCCAATGTTGGTTGATGACATCCCTGAAACGATTGGTATTATTACCATAAGTAGTTACCAACCGTATTGGTTGATTGTTATTTACTTTCTTACAATCCCTGTTATTTGTTTTGTAACACAATAGATCCTGACGTGTCATTCTATTAGTTTGTACTTCAGCTTTGGCTAATAGTTGAGATTCATAACCCCTTTGTAGAAACCTGCGCGATAAATCCAGACTGCAATCCAAATAATCTTGATCAGATGAACAAATACGTCTGATTCTCATATATTGAGATTTTGGAATATTGCGGATGGTGTGGCGTGGATGAGAACTCTTAGCATGTAATAAAGTATTGTATTTAGGGAATTTCCGATATATAGTAGTCGATAAAGTATTATCTACAAGTTTGAGAACCTTAACATCCAAAAATACAATCTCTGAAAATTCAATATTAGCCGTGAACCGAATACCAAGAGTGTTATTATTCAAATAATCCACAAACTGTATTAAACTTTGCTTATCTCCACGCCACACCATCCAGCAATCGTCTAGATATCTACGCCAGATATCCAGATGTTGTAAAAATTGATTATGTTGATCATCATATATATACCTAGCCTCATAATACCCCATGAACAAATCTGCATAGATGGGTGCAAAAGAAGCACCCATCGCAGTGCCCTTGATCTGCCAATAGGCCTGGCCTGCATAATAAAAGATGTTCTTCCGTAATACAAGTTCAGCAAACTTGATCAAAAAATTGTTAAAGGCTAAGGGATAGAGGTTGGATTTATATAACCAAAAGGAAACAGCTAGAATTCCCTGATCATGTGGAATACTTGTATATAATGAAGCCACGTCAAGAGTACAAAGTAACCAGTGAGATTCTAGTTGGGAATCATTGATTATATTAAGGAATTCGGTGGTATCCTTAATACGAGACCTAATAAGCGACAATAAAGGTTTCAAATACTGAGTCAAAAAAGCTGACAATGGTTCCGTTAAGGAACCTCTACCTGAAACTATAGGTCTCCCAGGAGGATGTAATGGATCTTTATGTATCTTCGGTAACATGTATAAATACTGAGACCTAGGCTCTTCTACCTTAAGTTGCCCGCCTACCTGTGTAGTAATGATACCTTGTTGCACCGATAAATCCAAAAAATCATCAATTTCTCTCTTGAAAGATCGAGTAGGATCCACATTTAATACCATATAAAAACTAGAATCTGCTAACTGTCGCAAAGCTTCCTGATTGTATATTGAATGATCCAAAACCACAACTGCTCCTCCTTTATCCGCCATAGTTATAACTATGTTGTGATTACTACCAAGCTCAACCAAAGCTTGCCTTTCAGCTGCTGTTAAATTATTTTCAGTAAGCCCATATAAATTGGAAAAATGTAACTCTTTCATTATACACTCTCTGAAAATAGACACATGTTTGTTCATGGGGGGAACAAAATTGGATTTCCTAAACCTAAAATCAGATGATCTTTGAGTATTTTCCTGATCTGCAAAAAAGATTTTTAGGTTAAGTATTCTACAAAATTCATCAACATCTTGTAATAACTGAGTTTCTGAAACCAATGATGAGGGTACAAAAGAAAGCCCTTTATTCAATAGCTTGATATGTGCTGAAGAAAGTTCAAAAGAGGAAATATTATGTATATTATCAATTATGTCACCATTTGTTGTAACAGGGACTGTAAGGTTATGTTGCCGGAATCTGTTCTTATGCTTCTTACCACCCCGCCTCCTACCCCTAGCTCTAAAGGGGGGGGGGGGCTGTTTCCTTTTCGCTGCTGGGGACACCTGGCGTAAAGAACCTTCCCCATCCGTTACAGAAGAGGCCTCCTCTTCTGAGGTAGTATCAGACATAGATTTGTGATGCCTTAAGATGGACCTTGGTCTTTTTTTATTATTAATGTTACTAAATCTAGATTCCTGAAATCTAACAGATTTGTGATTTACAAAAGGTTTCCCTTTTTCATAATTCATCAAGTCATGATTAAACTTATTAATTTTCCTTTTTGTAAGCTGTTTTTCCAATATTGAGAGGTCCTTAGCCAGGTCTGAAACATGTTGTGAATATGACACTTCAGATTTCAATTTTTCTACCTCCCCACACAAAATTTCAATCTCAGTAAGTTGACTCTGAATGGTCCTGTCATAATACCTTAATAAACAGTCAACAAAATGCATAGAGGATAAATGTTGTGCCTCCGCCCATTCCTTGGAAAGCTCACTGTCTATATTGGCCACAATAGGTTGTATACGGACCCTGAGTCCCCTAGGAGTAATATCTTTAACCTTGTAGGCTTTAAAAAGTTTCAAATGCCATACATTAGTACGCAAAGCTTACATATGTCTATTAAGCTTAGAAAACATATTATTGCACTGTGATGGGCCTTCTAATAATAAATTCGTGGAATCCGGTCCCGTTATTGTATTCAAACCAAACACCTCCAAATTATCTTGATCGGCCGAAAGACCCTTCAATAAATCACCAATATCCATAACTAAAATATATTATAGTGTAAGGGCACAAATTAACCGAGTGACCTTGAGAACAAGCACCAATTTCTATTCATCAATATGGATACTATTGTCCATGTTAAGTGTGACCCATCAACTATATTTGAAAATTATTCTATAAAAACTGAACCTTTTGACTATCTTACCATAAGTGGCCCAATATACAAAAAACTCTTCATCAAAAGACTGACCTTCGTCTCAATAGGCAATTTGACAATATTTGATGTCAAAAGTGTAATATCTGGGAAACATCCCAGAAAAAATATATTCAAATGGGTTATTAATCCAACCCTAAAAAATATTGCCCATCAATAGGCCGACATGCGTCTCTGCCAAAAATTCAATTCTATAATAGTATATTGCCACCGTAAGATATTATAATCACACCAACCCATGAACCATCCAGGATTCAACCTGTTATGAACTCACATATGTACCGAGTTGTGTTAGTTACCATCAAGGCCACTCAAAATAACAGTATCACTAAAGCCCCATACATTCAAACCATTCCGGACCTAAGGCCGATTTAGCCATATGCTTAATTAATACAAAAAACATGTATATTAGGGCGAACCCCCTATATATATACACATTAGTTTAATTAAAGGCCTGAACAAACCATCACAGTGCCGCACTATGTTTGTAAAAGAAACTCACCAGCCTACAAGGCCAAACGAACTACCAAAATTCTCACTAACTATCATCAAATGTAAGGTTGCATGTATCTAATCACTAATTGAATATTAAGGCCATTGTTATGTTGTTTATACCTAAAACCCAAAATGGGCCCAACCAACCAAAAAAGCTTCAAAAGCTTAACACAAGCCCCTGAAAATTGACCAGAACACTCCCCAAACCATATAAACTAGTCATCGCTCCAATTAGCGTGGACCCCTATCATACAATTCAAGGATATCCCACTATTGTCAACCTATAACTCTGTTAATACTATTAATAGTCATTGTACATGATTAAACAAATAGACCACACTAATAATGAACATATATATACACGCACATACAGATATATGAACTACAAAATTGTGTATGTATCAAAAACATCTGTTATGTAAATAAACAGAAAAACATACAAATAATGAACAATATGAAAGTCCGATTATTGTCCAAATCATAGTCCAAATCTAAAATAAAAAAACATGTAGTCCAAAAATCCGTAAGTTCAAACGCTCCATGTTCGTAAACCTGCGATCACTCTGACTAGTTTAAATCCAAAGTTTGTAGATGTCCGAGCCCAAAATGGTATAACAAAAATTATTGAGGATGTTTATGATCATAAATGTATTTTATATGTTTATTATGTTGAATTATACTATTATGGGGGTAGAAATGGCTTTTTTGTCCAATACCTTTATTTATTGTATAATAAGATATATCACTTTAAATGTGGAGTATATATTGGTTGCTCACTAGGGGTCGGGTTTCCTGACTTGTACAGAATTTATAGCATTGACAAAGGCTATGATATGGCCGAAACCGGTATGCTTGGTTAACAGGATTCCTTAACATTTATGGAATCTGTTTAAATAAAGTTGGGTTCGATAGAACTGTACGTGCTGGCTCATCCTTTTTAGAATGTTGATGAATTGTTTGGAGCCGTGCACGTTGTCCGGCGTGCGCGTGTCCTGGTTTGGAGTTGCTTAGCTGGTTTCTTTCGCGCTGGGGACATCTGGTTTGTCGAACCATTTCTTTTTCAATTTAAGTTGGAGCTTAAGATACAGTCGGAGACCTAACCTTGGTTTTTACATTTGATGGTGCGTGTCCATGGAAATAGGATTGTTCTATTTTTTTCGCACGAGAGGTTTCTTTCTATTTTTTTGCGAATTGACGGCCATCTTGTTTGGTACGCATCTAAGGTACTTTTTTCATGGATTGGGACATTGGGGCATTTTCTACTTCTTTTGAATTTCAACTGATCGTGTTTGGGTTGCAAACTGTGGATATGTGACTTATTTACAACATACAAATGGGTCGTTTCATATTGTGGGTTTGTTATACCATTTTGGGCTCGGACATCTACAAACTTTGGATTTAAACTAGTCAGAGTGATCGCAGGTTTACGAACATGGAGCGTTTGAACTTACGGATTTTTGGACTACATGTTTTTTTATTTTAGATTTGGACTATGATTTGGACAATAATCGGACTTTCATATTGTTCATTATTTGTATGTTTTTCTGTTTATTTACATAACAGATGTTTTTGATACATACACAATTTTGTAGTTCATATATCTGTATGCGCGTGTATATATATGTTCATTATTAGTGTGGTCTATTTGTTTAATCATGTACAATGACTATTAATAGTATTAACAGAGTTATAGGTTGACAATAGTGGGATATCCTTGAATTGTATGATAGGGGTCCACGCTAATTGGAGCGATGACTAGTTTATATGGTTTGGGGAGTGTTCTGGTCAATTTTCAGGGGCTTGTGTTAAGCTTTTGAAGCTTTTTTGGTTGGTTGGGCCCATTTTGGGTTTTAGGTATAAACAACATAACAATGGCCTTAATATTCAATTAGTGATTAGATACATGCAACCTTACATTTGATGATAGTTAGTGAGAATTTTGGTAGTTCGTTTGGCCTTGTAGGCTGGTGAGTTTCTTTTACAAACATAGTGCGGCACTGTGATGGTTTGTTCAGGCCTTTAATTAAACTAATGTGTATATATATATAGGGGGTTCGCCCTAATATACATGTTTTTTGTATTAATTAAGCATATGGCTAAATCGGCCTTAGGTCCGGAATGGTTTGAATGTATGGGGCTTTAGTGATACTGTTATTTTGAGTGGCCTTGATGGTAACTAACACAACTCGGTACATATGTGAGTTCATAACAGGTTGAATCCTGGATGGTTCATGGGTTGGTGTGATTATAATATCTTACGGTGGCAATATACTATTATAGAATTGAACTTTTGGCAGAGACGCATGTCGGCCTATTGATGGGCAATATTTTTTAGGGTTGGATTAATAACCCATTTGAATATATTTTTTCTGGGATGTTTCCCAGATATTACACTTTTGACATCAAATATTGTCAAATTGCCTATTGAGACGAAGGTCAGTCTTTTGATGAAGAGTTTTTTGTATATTGGGCCACTTATGGTAAGATAGTCAAAAGGTTCAGTTTTTATAGAATAATTTTCAAATATAGTTGATGGGTCACACTTAACATGGACAATAGTATCCATATTGATGAATAGAAATTGGTGCTTGTTCTCAAGGTCACTCGGTTAATTTGTGCCCTTACACTATAATATATTTTAGTTATGGATATTGGTGATTTATTGAAGGGTCTTTCGGCCGATCAAGATAATTTGGAGGTGTTTGGTTTGAATACAATAACGGGACCGGATTCCACGAATTTATTATTAGAAGGCCCATCACAGTGCAATAATATGTTTTCTAAGCTTAATAGACATATGAAAGCTTTGCGTACTAATGTATGGCATTTGAAACTTTTTAAAGCCTACAAGGTTAAAGATATTACTCCTAGGGGACTCAGGGTCCGTATACAACCTATTGTGGCCAATATAGACAGTGAGCTTTCCAAGGAATGGGCGGTGGCACAACATTTATCCTCTATGCATTTTGTTGACTGTTTATTAAGGTATTATGACAGGACCATTCAGAGTCAACTTACTGAGATTGAAATTTTGTGTGGGGAGGTAGAAAAATTGAAATCTGAAGTGTCATATTCACAACATGTTTCAGACCTGGCTAAGGACCTCTCAATATTGGAAAAACAGCTTACAAAAAGGAAAATTAATAAGTTTAATCGTGACTTGATGGATTATGAAAAAGGGAAACGTTTTGTAAATCACAAATCTGTTAGATTTCAGGAATCTAGATTTAGTAACATTAATAATAAAAAAAGACCAAGGTCCATCTTAAGGCATCACAAATCTATGTCTGATACTACCTCAGAAGAGGAGGCCTCTTCTGTAACGGATGGGGAAGGTTCTTTACGCCAGGTGTCCCCAGCAGCGAAAAGGAAACAGCCCCCCCCCCTTTAGAGCTAGGGGTAGGAGGCGGAGTGGTAAGAAGCATAAGAACAGATTCCGGCAACATAACCTTACAGTCCCTGTTACAACAAATGGTGACATAATTGATAATATACATAATATTTCCTCTTTTGAACTTTCTTCAGCACATATCAAACTATTGAATAAAGGGCTTTCTTTTGTACCCTCATCATTGGTTTCAGAAACTCAGTTATTACAAGATGTTGATGAATTTTGTAGAATACTTAACCTAAAAATCTTTTTTGCAGATCAGGAAAATACTCAAAGATCATCTGATTTTAGGTTTAGGAAATCCAATTTTGTTCCCCCCATGAACAAACATGTGTCTATTTTCAGAGAGTGTATAATGAAAGAGTTACATTTTTCCAATTTATATGGGCTTACTGAAAATAATTTAACAGCAGCTGAAAGGCAAGCTTTGGTTGAGCTTGGTAGTAATCACAACATAGTTATAACTATGGCGGATAAAGGAGGAGCAGTTGTGGTTTTGGATCATTCAATATACAATCAGGAAGCTTTGCGACAGTTAGCAGATTCTAGTTTTATATGGTATTAAATGTGGATCCTACTCTATCTTTCAAGAGAGAAATTGATGATTTTTGGATTTATCGGTGCAACAAGGTATCATTACTACACAGGTAGGCGGGCAACTTAAGGTAGAAGAGCCTAGGTCTCAGTATTTATACATGTTACCGAAGATACATAAAGATCCATTACATCCTCCTGGGAGACCTATAGTTTCAGGTAGAGGTTCCTTAACGGAACCATTGTCAGCTTTTTTGACTCAGTATTTGAAACCTTTATTGTCGCTTATTAGGTCTCGTATTAAGGATACCACCGAATTCCTTAATATAATCAATGATTCCCAACTAGAATCTCACTGGTTACTTTGTACTCTTGACGTGGCTTCATTATATACAAGTATTCCACATGATCAGGGAATTCTAGCTGTTTCCTTTTGGTTATATAAATCCAACCTCTATCCCTTAGCCTTTAACAATTTTTTGATCAAGCTTACTGAACTTGTATTACGGAAGAACATCTTTTATTATGCAGGCCAGGCCTATTGGCAGATCAAGGGCACTGCGATGGGTGCTTCTTTTGCACCCATCTATGCAGATTTGTTCATGGGGTATTATGAGGCTAGGTATATATATGATGATCAACATAATCAATTTTTACAACATCTGGATATCTGGCGTAGATATCTAGACGATTGCTGGATGGTGTGGCGTGGAGATAAGCAAAGTTTAATACAGTTTGTGGATTATTTGAATAATAACACTCTTGGTATTCGGTTCACGGCTAATATTGAACTTTCAGAGATTGTATTTTTGGATGTTAAGGTTCTCAAACTTGTAGATAATACTTTATCGACTACTATATATCGGAAATTCTCTAAATACAATACTTTATTACATGCTAAGAGTTCTCATCCATGCCACACCATCCGCAATATTCCAAAATCTCAATATATGAGAATCAGACGTATTTGTTCATCTGATCAAGATTATTTGGATTGCAGTCTGGATTTATCGCGCAGGTTTCTACAAAGGGGTTATGAATCTCAACTATTAGCCAAAGCTGAAGTACAAACTAATAGAATGACACGTCAGGATCTATTGTGTTACAAAACAAATAACAGGGATTGTAAGAAAGTAAATAACAATCAACCGATATGGTTGGTAACTACTTATGGTAATAATACCAATCGTTTCAGGGATGTCATCAACCAACATTGGGGCATTCTTTTGTCACATGAGATTTTAGGTATGTTGTTGCCGGAAAACTGTCAGTTTTCTTACCGGCGGGGAAGAAACATGAATTCTCACTTCACACATTATAAAAGATACATTCCAAATATACCACAACAAAGAACTTTAAGTGGTGACATATTAAGGGGGTGTTATCCTTGTGGTCATTGTGCTGCTTGCCAACATTTGCAACAAACCAAAGAATTTTCTAGCAAAAACACGTCCCGTATTTTTGAGATAAGGGTTTTTGCTAATTGTAGCACAGATTGGGTGGTGTATTTGGCTACCTGTAGTTGTTCTGCATTTTATGTCGGACAAACGTCCAGACCTGTCAAATTTAGAATAGGGGAACATCTAAGTGCAATTAAGAACAAACGTGTTGCCAATGCCTTATTCAAACACACCTTGGAACATGCTTCGGCAATTTTTCGGTTTGTTGTTATAGATAAAATAACCCTTCATAGGAGTTTCAAAGCAGGATGGCATCAAAAACTTAATCAAATGGAAAATAGGTGGATAATTCAATTGGGTGGTTTATTCAGACCTGGCTTAAATATGTTAGAATAGACCTTTATAAGTCATGTATACATATTATGATCTATATAAAGGGGTCATGTACCATTTATGATTTTTGGTTCAAGGGATATTTGTAAATCAATAGGAACATGGAGAATGTATATATTAATTCCATGTTTTATTGAGTTGAGTTTATGATATCTTTTATTTATGTATATATCATACACTATTTGCATAGCCTGAACCAATATTGTGATATTAGTGGGCATGAATATTCATGACAGATTTTGAGGTTTATTAACATACAATATATATGTTATTCATATATATAAAATTGCTTTGAAATATTCTTTTGATTATTAGTCAAGGCCCACCAAAGATTTTGGTTATGATACATGCCCTTGTTTTCAAAATAATTTTGAGGATGTTTATGATCATAAATGTATTTTATATGTTTATTATGTTGAATTATACTATTATGGGGGTAGAAATGGCTTTTTTGTCCAATACCTTTATTTATTGTATAATAAGATATATCACTTTAAATGTGGAGTATATATTGGTTGCTCACTAGGGGTCGGGTTTCCTGACTTGTACAGAATTTATAGCATTGACAAAGGCTATGATATGGCCGAAACCGGTATGCTTGGTTAACAGGATTCCTTAACATTTATGGAATCTGTTTAAATAAAGTTGGGTTCGATAGAACTGTACGTGCTGGCTCATCCTTTTTAGAATGTTAATAAAATATGTCCACACATACAATCCACTAAGGCCAGCCACAACAAGTAGAATCTGTGAATCCAGAGGCAATGTGACACCTGCCCCAAGTACACAGACAACCCTCAACTCCCCCCAAGAAATGCAAATATATGTGAGAGATGCAACCATTTATCCAAACCGGAGGCTGAGCTCCCCCAACTCAGTACTGTCAAAACTAGTCAGGAGGAGAAGGTAACCACATACACCACAAACCCAGTCCCACATAGACCTATCACAACTGTAAACCAAACACATAAACACAGAAAAACATTCCCGGAGGCCCTAATTACAAACACACCACACCAACAGAGGCCTCCAAAGCAGACCCCAAGCAACCACAACCTCCAAACATAGCACATGCAACACATAGTACACAAAGCTGGTGTGCCAAACAGTTACTGGCCAGAAGGAGAAACAACATGCCTGATACAGTTGTAATAGGTGTCTGTATAGGCAGACACACTGCTGTCCCACTCACCAGACTGAACAAGGGAAAGGGTACAGTAAGCTGCCTGTAGGCTGCCACAATATGCCACATAACACAAGTGCGCAGGTCACCCCAAAGCAAGCAGAAATATGATGCACTCATTGTCCATGCTGGTGTGAATGACCTGAGATGTACCTCCCTGGACTACATGAAAAGAGACATGGATGAGCTCTCTGAATATGCACTCCAGGCCGGTATGACACTGGCCGTTTGCAGCATCCAACCCTCACCAAGAATGATGCCACAGTACAAACACAGATTGATCAGCTTTAACAGGTGGCACAGTTACAGCTGTCAGTCCAAGAGGGTCTAATGTCTGTCTGCTTGAGATGTCATGCATGACAAGCCATGCTGCTGTTCCAGGGATGGCTTGCACCTGTTACCCCTGGGTGTCTGGATACTGGATAAGGCCTTTGCCACCTCCATAGAGTCGTACGTAGGAAAGGCCAAAAAGACTAACCCACCACCCTAGAAAACATAAGTGGTAAGAAACATAAGGGTAATGCTGAACAATGTCAGATGTGTAAACTGCAATATGCATGCACCTGAGGCACTTCCCAGTATGGAGAACATTGATGTCTGTGCAGTGACAGAAGCCTGCTGCAAGCCTACTGACAGCACACCAGCACTACCAGGTTATACCACATATCATGCATTATGGCCCAAACACCTGGACCAAAACATCAAAGGAGGGGGAGTATCCATATGCAACACAGACACCCATATGGCCAGGTAACTGACAATGCACGAAGCAGCGGAGACCACCCATGTGCACCTAAGTGTAGTCAAAACTGCTGTACAGTCTGTAGCATGTGACAGACCACACTCTCACACACAGGAACCCCACCCAGACATCCTGAAGACACTGGACAGTATGAATGTCCCACCAAATACCAGACAAGGTACTCACAAATTACCACATAGGTGGTAAACCATTATGTATGCAAGGAGTAGTCAGGGGCCTAGGGACACAAGTCGACAGTAACCTGTCATGTGACACTCACAATGCCAATGTGGCTAGGAAGACTGTCTATATTGGACACCGTATCATGAAAGGATTCACATCTACATCAACAGAGGTCACTGTGCCCCTGTACCGTTCCCTTATCAGACCCATAATCTAGTACAATGACTCATATGGGATGTACCGTACCTGACACCTGCAGCGGTTAGGAAGACCTCAAAGGTACCTCACCAAGAGGATAAAGGGTGTCAAATATATGTCATATGCTGCCTGGCTGTAGACATCCCAGCTGAATGCAGTCACAGACTGCCTACACAGAGGCATTGTATGTCTGTTGTACAAGGCCATGCCCAACACAGGAGTAATGGACATGCTCCACCCCAGGAAATCAAAGCCATTGGAGCTGTGAGAGTGACAGATATCAGCCTCAACACATAATGAAATAGGATGTGCTGGAGGGACAGATACATAACCCAGAGGCTCCCCACACCCAGGAACAGGATCCCAATCCATGTTAGGCAGAGCCCCTCACTGACATCCCTCAACAGGAATATTGCCAAGTGGATGGATGATCGTACATGTACACTGGGGGTCTTCACTGTGTCACGTCCAGAAAGAGGCACAGTAAAGAAAATCATAAATGGCCATAATAGTCACATAGCAAGGGGAGGCAAAAGACACACACACTCTGGCTAGGCTTACTAATGCCCTAGGGTGGATAGCCTAGTATGAACCTATGAACCTATGAAGATACAAATTGTACAGGACACTAAGGATAATCACAAGGCTTACTCAATTGATGGTAGGAACCATGTTTGGAATTCACAGATATGCTCCGAATCACACAGATATTACAAACAACATACCAAACACACACACACATATTGCCAACATACAACCTGACAGGTTAAGTGCAACCGCCACCCCCCCCGAATGCAAAATATCTATCCCAGCAGACTGCTGGTCCCCTGGCATTGCAGATGCTGAGGTAACAGCCATCATCTACAAAGCAAAACACACAGCAGCAAAGGTATGTGATGGTGTCCTGGGCTGAGGCCAACATGGACTACAAGAATAATGGAATGCCAAATCACACTACTGCCCAATGTCAGCCTTACCACAGGATATGTACCCAAAGAGCAGTGTACAACAACAGTGGTCCTTCACAACAAAGGTGTTGCCTGAATGGATACTGCACACTACCACCCCAGGATCCTGACAAGCTTGGTCTGCACAGCTATGGAAAGGATCAGTATGTACCGCAGACATAAAGCTATCGTGGACCTACTGACACCAGACTCTACCCAGTGTGGCTGTTGTAAGTGCAGATCCTGCCCCTAAACATGTTTGACCCATTTGAAACAGTCATTAAGGACAGTGATGAGGGCAATGTGGTCCATACAGTGTAGCTGGACCGTGCATATGCTTCCAGACAATACCCTACGAGTTCAGTATGGATATGTTCACCAGCTTAAATATAAACCCCTGTGTCAGTAGAGGGGTTGCAAACCAGACCAAGGACAGAACTGACATGGTCAGACATGCTGCATCCATGTCAGACTACAAAGCAGATATGAGTGGCATCTCACAAGGCTTGGTCCTGGGACCTCCCCCGTTCCGTATATATGGCCCATAGGTACAGGCCAACATGGAAGGACTGTGGCTGAACATGTATGCAGAGGAGTACAAACTGCCCACCATATCTGACCCCCAGCTGACACAAGCAACCCACAAAAGGGCCACAATAGAAACAGACAACTGGAGCCATAGCCATGTCAGCAAGCTAATTGCAGAACTGTGTATAGACAACCACCGTGGATATACAGTAAGTGCCCACCAATTACCACACAGGTGTTAACCCATTATGTACCTAACATGTAATGAGAGACCTGGGGACACAAGGTGATAGATATCCTGCATTGGACAAACATGTGGCTGTAGTGTTTGCAGAAACATACCATATACCCACCCAATCATGAAGGTTGTCAGATGTAGATAAGGGGAGGTCACTGTGGCTCTGCAGTCATCCTTCATCAGCGTCACAATTGACTACAATAGCCCCTGTGGGATATACCTCAGCAGACACCTCCATCAACTGTAAAGTCAACAACAGTACCCCACCAGGAGTAGCAAAGAGCATGAACAGATGCCATGTGTTGCCTGATTAAACAAACTGCAGCTCCACACACTGCCATACTGCCCACCCAGAGGCAAGCTGTGCCTGATGTATGAAGCCATGTCCAAGCTGGAATCAATGAACATGCTGCACCTTGTACAATCTGAATGGCTGTGAGCTATACACATGAGAGACCTGAACCCCAGCACTGACATACATAGGACAAGCTGTACAGAATTATCTATAACACATAAGCCACCCCCACTCTTGAGTAAACTCCCAGTACAGGTTAGCCAGAGAGTCACCTATTGACACCCCTGAAGAGGAATCCTGATGAGTGGATGGGAGATGGTAGGTTAACCCTGGGTATCACTGTTATGTCAGAGGTAGACGGAGGTACAGTATACTAGCCATGACATATGTCATGGCAAACTCCAGTTACAATGTGTGTCGAAGGACAAACACACTCTGTGACTAGCATCAGAAATGGTCTAGGGAACATCGCTAGTGTTTGCCAATGTCCACCTATGTTGTGGAATACACTACCAATGTTGGACAAGCCTGGTGTAGGTAGTCCATATCTGAACATAATGCAACATGGTCATATGTGCACAACTGGCCCCTACACAGTCTGTTGTGCTCACTATGAAGATGTCAAGCAGTGATAGGACTAAAGCCCAGGATACTGTCCACCACAGTGAAGGTACTGAACCAGTACACTATATGGTACTACAGTGTTAGGTCAGTATGAAAGGATGTTGACAACTGTATGCAAAATATCTCATGCAAACCCTGCAGGCACAGTATAATCCCTGTTGTGTTCAGACACGAAGCAGTTGTCCAGTAAGTACACAACATGACACCCAACACATAACCATAAACGTGAGATATTGTTGAAGTTCACACACACCCAAATATGTGGTGGACTGCAGAGTTCAACATATGGAAAGCTCACACTGGGCATGCTCGCACACTTTGATAAATGAGGCATATGTCAAATAACATGCCACGGAAAGGCTGAACTGGGCATGCTCACACACTTAGGCCATATCTCCGTTTAGCAGTTGGCCACACATATCTGGTATTTGTACATGTCATTCCAGGAACCAACCACAACACAGCAATCTGCCCAGTGCACACAGTAAATAACTACAGAGACATAAGTGATATAGTGGATCGCCCTCATATTCAAACATCTTCCACAGATACACAAGTTGTTCATAGGAACAGGGAATGCTATGGCAATAAAGACCTGCAAACAGTCTAACAGCAACAAATATTGTGCATCTGACAATTAAACATATGGGTGTAGAGGTCAATACTAGGCTGCTTGCCCTAGGGAATGACAGCTTAGCCAGAGTGTGCTTGGCATCTGCATCCCCAATACAGTAGGCTACTGTGCCACTGTAAAGTAGGTCACATAAGGCAATGTGTGAGGCTAGTGAGCTGTGCCTCTGTCAAGCAGGGGCACAGTGGAGATCCCAGGGTTTGAATGTGCTAAGCCACATCCATGTTGTTGGTGTGTGCTGGAAGAGGGTTGCTGAGGACCTCTAACAGTAAGTGGACATCAATAACAGACTGAGCGGAGCCCTATCTGCATTGTCTGGACAATTCCACTGTCAACACTGTGTTGTGGTGATTATGTGGAAATGAAGTGTCATGCCGGTACTGTTCACAGATGTCCTCCCTCTGTGGGCTACAGCTCTGCAATGTATTAGCTCACTCTGTCTGTTGGACGGCTCATATATGGCTGGTGTACACCTGACAGGTGTCTTGTTGTGGAGTAGTCATGGGTACACTTTTCTGAGATTTAAAAAAGTTCAGTTACAGGCTTGCCATTTCCTGAACTGTTTGTAAGTTTCTGTGAGGCCATTTTTGCTTGGGCTAAAGGAAGGTCTCTCTCTGTTGATCAGTGGCAGTGAATAACATTGAGCAGCCTTCCCTGCCCCCCGTAGGAGTGGTTACTGACTTGAAACTGTAGTTGTATTGGCCAACAGGGGTCATTTCCAAAACTCCTTCATCTTCCTCTCTTAAAACCTAGTTGCCTCGTGGTTTTGGCGTCTTTTCAGGCTTGTTGGCTGTTGGTGAAGCACCCACCAAGAGGAGAAAACGTTGAGAGAAGAAGGGAGCCACTTTTGAGATTTTAAGTATTTTTTCTCTGTTTATTTGCTAAGTTTTTCTGCATAGCTGCCTAGTTTGAGCATTTTCTGGCTTGTTAAACTTGATTTCTGCATTAGTAGCTGTATTTAGAGCACAACCAAAAGTTGTTTACTGAATTTCCTGTTTGCACTTAATTTTAAATTGTTATTTTTCTCAAAACTTGCATATTTTCTGTCCTTGACCTAGCACTCTTGTGTGGGGTCATTTACTGCACTGTTATAACTTGATATTACCTGTGAACCTCTGCTATCTCTGAAAAAACAATAACAAAAAAAAAAAAATCTTGCTTTTTTCCCACTTTTCTGAGATTTAAAAAAGTTCAGTTACAGGCTTGCTGTTTCCTGAACTGTTTGTAAGTTTCTGTGAGGCCATTTTTGCTTGGGCTAAAGGAAAGTCTCTCTGTTGATCAGTGGCAGTGAATAACATTGAGCAGCCTTCCCTGCCCCCCGTAGGAGTGGTTACTGACTTGAAAGTGTAGTTTTATTGTCTGTTTTGGGTCTATTCCTGCTTCTTTCCAGCCCATGCTATCAAGCACGCCTTAAAGTGCTTTAGCGAGATTTAGCGCGGAGTTGCCACTAGAGCAGCATCGGGCAGCGCCGGTTTAACAAGGTTAAACTTTTTCTGGCTCCATAAAGTCTGTTCTTCAATTTTTCCCTTAGAACTGCTCTGTTAGGAACCTAAACAGTTTACACCTTCACTAAAAAGCACAGCACTTGTTCCTAATTGCTTTTTCTTCTCAAAAAGCTCAGCACTTGTCTTAAAAGCATATCCCTTGTCTTATAAGCATTTTCTTTGCAGGTCAAGCACTCCTATATTATACAAATCCCTCACTTGCAAAACCCCCCAGGAGTGCCTACTTCTCTGCTAAGCCCTCTACTTTTCTGTCTCATACCAACTCATAATTCTTTCTAGCATGTCGAAGAGTCAGATGCTGGCGTCCTCTCCTGCCCAGTTGGTGAATCTGGGAATTCTGAGGCAATGCTACAATTGCCTCATGTACACGGACAACCCTCTCCTCCTCCCACATAACACTAACACTTGTGAGAGATGCAGCTATTTAGCCAAACTGGAGGCTGAGCTCTCTCAACTCAGGACTGGCAAGACCAGGCAGGAGGAGAAGGCAACTACACACACCACAATACAAGTCTCACATAACTCAACCACACCACTGAATCAAACACATAAACACACTAAGACATACCCGGAGGCTCTGAGTAAAAATTTACCTAAACAGCAAAGGCCTCCAAAGCAGACACCCAAGCAACTGCAAACTCAAGACACCACACAAACAACACATAAAAACAAAATCAGTGTGCAAAGCAGTCACTGCCCTTAAGGCCAAATACAACACCAAACATACTTGTCATAGGTGACTCCATAGTCAGACACACTGATGTCCCACTCACCAGGCTGAACAAGGAGAAGGTCACGGTAAGCTGCCTATCGGGCGCTAGAATCTGCCACATAACACAAGCACTCAGGTCACTCCACGGCAAGTACAAGTATGACACAGTCATTGTCCATGCTGGTGTGAACGACCTGAGACGCACTCCCTGGACTACATGAAAAGAGACATAGAGGAGCTCTCCGATTATGTAGCCCAGGCAGGTATGACCCTGACCCTGAGCAGTATCCTTCCTTCACCACGAATGATGCCACAATATAGTGACAAGATGATCAGCTTTAACAATTGGCTTAATTTCTGGTGTCATTCAAAGGGGATCCAGTGTCTGTCTGCTTGGGATGACATGCTTGACAAGCCACACTGCTTCGCAAGGGACGGCTTGCACCTGTCACCCTGGGATTCGGATATTGGCTAAGGCTCTTGCCACCCCATAGTGCCTTTTTAGGCAAGGCTCAAATTCTAAACCTACCATCCTAGAAAACAACAACGGGAAGAAACTAAGGGTAATGCTGCTCAATGCCAGAAGTCTAAATCTCAAAATGCACGCACTCGAGGCCCTTCTCAGTATGGAGAACATCGATGTCTGTGCTGTGACTGAAACCTGGTTCAAGGCTCCTGAGAGCACCCGGCACTATCAGGTTTTACCTCATATCATGCGTTCGCCCCAAAACCCGGACCATACCACAAAAGGAGGGGTGTATCCATATTCATCAAGGATACCCACACCTCCAGGTTGGTGGCTACACACGAGCATCGGAAACAATCCAGGTGCAATTAACCATAGGCAAAACTGCTCTACAATTTGTAGCATGCTACAGGCCACCCTCTCAAACTCAGGAAACCCACACAGCCTTCCTGAAGACACTGGAGGGTATAAATGTATCACCAAACACCATCATATTGGGTGACTTCAACTACCCGAATATAGACTGGGAACATTACTCAAGCCCCAACTTTCTAGCCCAAAGGTTCCTGGAGTTCATAAATTCAAATGCCATGGAACAACTAGTCACTGTCCCCACAAGAGGAGAAAATATACTAGATCTCATCATCACAAACATGGGGACAAAATGCTCCACACCAGAAGTATATCCCTCTTTGGTGAGATCAGATCATAAACTAATCTCACTAGAAATCCACATCCCACCTCCACCCCAAACAAAAAAGACCACAGTGAAGAACTTCTCTAAAGCAAACTTCACACTACTCAAGACAGGTGTGGTATCCTTCAAGGCCCCCGAGCCAATGGAAACCACAACCCAATCTGCGGAAGCCCTTACAAATGCCTTCTATGAACACCTTCAGGACTGCATGGATCAGGCAATCCCAAATAAAACCAAGACTCTTTCCACCAAGGGCAAACGTCCAGTTTGGTGGACCCCAGCCATAAACAAACTTTACAATAAGAGGAGAAAGCTATTACATGATAGAGCAAAATCCCAAAAAGGGAAGGCATCTTTAATCAGTACTAGCAAGAAACTACGATCCCTCATAAAATCATCCAAGGCCAACTTTGAGAAAAAAATTGCCATAGATTCAAAAGACAATCATAAGGCCTTCTTCAGCTATGTCAGAAACCTGGGTGGAAACTCCCAGATATGCTCAGAGTTATTCCAAAATGATACAAAAATCACTGAACCCACAGACATTGCCAACATACTGGCAGACAGGTTCAGCGCAAACTTCACCCCCCTCTCCCCCCCAAAAGGAGAGATAACTATCCCAACAGAGTGTAGCCTCCCAGACATCTCAAATGCGCAGGTGAAAGCTGCTCTCTAAAGCTAAAAACAGCATCAATGGGACCGGATGGTGTCCCCGGCTGTGTGCTACATGAACTCAATAAAGAACTAAACCCGCACATAAGGCAGCTGTTTAATCTTAGCCTTACCACAGGACATGTGCCCAAGGAGTGGCGTATGGCAACTGTGGTCCCACTCCACAAAGGCGGTGCCTCTACGGACCCTGGTAATTACTGCCCCATAAGCTTAACAAGCCTGGTCTGCAAGGCTATGGAGAGGATCATAATGGAACTCATAAACAAGGACATAGGGGACTTGCAGACCTTGGACCCAACCCAGTTTGGCTTTGTCAAGGGCAGATCTTGCCTTTTGAACTTGGTCAACTTCTTCGAAACAGTTACCAAGGCCATTGAGGAGGGAAAGGCAGTCCATACAGCCTACCTTGACCTTGCAAAAGCTTTCGACACAATACCCCACTCTGGTATCATAGAGAAACTTACCAGCTTAAATGTAAACTCATATGTCACAAGATGGGTTGCAAACTGGCTAAAGGACAGAACCCACAGGGTTAGAGTTGCTGGAGCCATGTCAGACTCCAAGCCGGTTACAAGTGGTGTCCCACAGGGCTCAGTCCTTGGCCCCCTATAGTTCGGCATCTACTTCTCAAAAGTACAGGCAAACATAGGAGGACTATGGCTGACAAAGTTTGCAGATGACTGCAAACTGGGTGTCATAGTGGATAGTACATCGGACACAGACATCCTTCAGAGGGGTCTCACGGAAACTGATAGCTGGTGCCAGAGCCATGGCCTGAAGTTAAAGGCAAAAAAGTGTATAGTCATACCCTTCGGGAAAAACAAGGTAACGCCAAGATACCATATAGATGGCAACCCATTAAGCACAGAAGAGGTTATCAGGGACCTGGGTACCCAGGTTGACAGTGGCCTCTCGTTTGACACTCACGTTGCTAAAGTGGTTCAAAAGACCTTCTACATTGCCCAACTGATCATGAAGGGATTCACGTCCAGATCAAGTGAGGTCATTGTTCCCCTGTACTCTTCACTTATCAGACCAATGATCGAGTACAATGCCCCATTTGGGATGTATCTCACCCGACACCTGCAGCAATTGGAGAGACCTCAAAAGTTCCTCACCAAAAGGATAAAGGGACTCCAAAACCTGTCATATACTGCCAGACTGAAGAAACTCCAACTCTATTCAGTTGCATACCGTCTGCTCAGAGGTGACCTGTGCCTGACATACAAGGCCATTACCAACCCGGAATTAATGAACATGCTCCACCTCAAAAAATCCAAATCCACCAGAAGCACTAGAGCAAGTGACTTAAACCTTAGCACGGATATAAATAGGACATGCTGGAGGGATAGATTTATCACCCAGAGACTTCCCATGCTGTGGAATAAAATCCCGGTCCATGTGAGGCAGAGCACCTCGCTGGCTCTGTTCAAGAGAAATCTTGACCGGTGGATGGGAGATCGTAGGTTTACCCCGGGAATCATCTCTGTGTCACTGCTGGACAGAGGCACAACAAACTAATGGGCACATTATTTCTAACATAAGGGGTGGCGTAAGCCACATACCTTTGGGCTAGGCTTATAAATGCCTTAGGGCAGATAGCCTAGTATAAACCTATGAACCTATGAACCTATAAGTGGGATAGCATGATCAATGCAAACCTTACACATGCTCATAGAATGCAATTGTCAAGGATTATGCAGAGTGGCCAGTATAGTCCCCCAGCATGGGTCCTTTGAAGTTGTCCACCCCAGTCTTCACAAGTGTAGAGTCTGCTTGTGCTAAATACAGTTTGTTTGCAGTGACAACCTTGCCTGGGGGTGGGGATGGGATATGGATGTCCAGGGAAAGGTGGTAATGGTCAGATATCAACAATGGTGGTCTACCTCTGGTGTGGAGCAGTGAGTACCCATGTTGCAGATGGACAGATGCAATATGTATTCCCCCATGTGGCTATGGTGAGTGGTTCTGCCATAGCACATGGATCCACAAATTGTAGTGGCTGTAAGGTAAAGTTGTAGAGGCCTGAGTAGTTCCCACACACAATATGCCTGTACCTGATGTTAATAACTGGAATGGTGTATGTGAACACCTGCATATCCCGGCACTGTTCCCAGGGAAGCAAAGTGTGTGTCCTGGATGTGGGAGTGGTGTTCTGGACTGGTTGTGTTGTGTGTTACAGGTCCTGTGGTCATGAAGCATGGTATAGAACATAACCTGCCAGTGCGATGTGCATATCTGACCCTGAAGTAGGTGGCTGCAAATGCATATATATGCTATCCCCCACCTGACAGGTAGTACTAGATGTACATACCTCTGTAGAAATAAAGATGTCAGCACCCTATAAATACTGCAGGTGCAGAGCGGATGCCCAGTAATTCGGATAGCGCGCTCTGCTAATGCATCTCTCTCAAGTGCCATAATATAGTTAGGTAGGGGTTTGAAACATGCAAATGCTCAGTGTGTGTGTGTGGGGGGGGGGGTGAGAGGGGTTGATGTGTGTGCAAGTCTGTGTGAGGGAAGTGTCCCTTTTGGCAACTGGGAAAACACTCTACAGGATGCGCATTCCCCTATCTAAGCACTGATGATGTCAGCACCCTATAAGTACAGCAGGAGAAGGAAAACCTCCCAGTAATGCGAATAACGTGCTCCGCTAATGTGTCTGTCACGAGTGTCATAACATAGTTAGATAGGGGTTTGAATCCTGCAACTGCCTAGTGTGTGTGGAGGGGGTTAGTGTGTGTGGATGTCTGTGTGAGGGAGATGTCCTTTTTGGCAACTGTGAAAACACTCTACAGGATGCACATTCCCCTATCTAAGCACTGATGATGTCAGCACCCTATAAGTAGAGCAGGAGAAAGGAAACCTCCTAGTAATGTGAATAGCGTGCTCTGCTAATGCATCTGTCATGAGTGTCATAACATAGTTAGGTAGGGGTTTGAATCATACAACTGCCCAGTGTGTGTGGAGGGGGGCTAGTGTGTGAGGGAGATGTCCCTTTTGGCAACTGTGAAAACACTCTACATGATGCACATTCCCCTATCTAAGCACTGATGATGTCAGCACCCTATAAGTACAGCAGGAGAAGGGAAATCTTCCAGTAATGCAAATAGCACACTTTGCTAATGTGTCTATCACAAGTGTCATAACATAATTAGGTAGGGGTTTGAATCCTGCAACCTCCCAGTGTGTGTGTGTGTGTGTGTGTGTGTGTGTGTGTGTGTGTGTGTGTGTGTGTGTGTGTGTGTGTGTGTGTGTGTGAGGGAGATGTCCCTTTCAGCAACTGTGAAAACACTCTACAGGATGCACATTCCCCTATCTAAGCACTGATGATGTCAGCACCCTATAAGTACAGCAGGAGAAGGAAAACCTCCCAGTAATTAGAATAGCACACTCTGCTAATGCGTCTTTCTCAAGTGCCATAACATAGTTAAGTAGGAGTTTGAAACCTGCAAGTGTGTGAGTTTGGATGTGGGGAGTTTGTGTGTATGTAATTTTGTATGAAAGACATGTGCTTTTTGGCAATCAGGAGATCACACTACATGATGCACATTACCCTTTCCAAACACTGATGATGTCAGCACCCTATACGTACAGCTGGAGAAGAAACACTTCCCAGTAATCCGAATAGCGCACTCTGCTAATGTGTCTCTTAAGTGTCATAACATAGTTAGGTAGGAGTTTGAAACCTGCAAATGACAACTGTGTGTGTTTGGATGTGGGGAATTTGTGTGTGTGCAATTCTGTATGAAAAACATGTGCTTTTTGGCAATCAGGAGATCACATTACATGATGCACATTACCCTTTCCAAACACTGATGATCTCAGCACCCTATAAGTACAGCCAGAGAAGAGGAACCTCCTAGTAATCCGAATAGTGTGCTTCACTAATGCGTCTTTCTCACGTGTCGTGAAATATTTAGGTAGGGGTATGAATCCTACAAATGGCAAGTGTGTGTGTGGGGGAGGGTAGTAGGGTGTGTATAATTGCAAGTGTGAGAGAACAGATCCTTTTGGCAAATACTACAATACACCAGATGCTGCATATTCCCCCAGTAAACACAGGGGATGTCACCACACTATCAGTACAACCAAACAGGGCTACTTGGCCAGTAATGTCAATAGTGCAGTCCGCTACTGGGTCTATTACCATTGTCAGAGCACAGATAGGTATGTTTTGGAAACCCACAACTGCCACGTGTGGTTGTGTCACACAATATGACCTTGTGTGGGTTGTTGTGCAAACCAGCAATGGCAATGCACACATGATGTATGTGTGTGACACATACACATAAATACCTGTGACCTGCAGTAGTTACCATGTCTGACACGTGCCTCGAGTGGATAAATGGTATTCGCAATGCATAACAATATGACTGTGTCTTACTGTGCAGGGGCCGCACGTGGTATGTGTCTATACATTGTGGGTTGTATATGGTATAATACCTACAGCAGGGGATACACATCTGGTCTGGGCCATATAGTCTACATGTAGTCGATGAACAGGTACTGCATGTTCCCACCTGTTGTGGGAGTGGTAACATGTTATTCCACTACAATTCAGTGACCACATGCTGGGAACCTTTCAGCTAGTGTGTTGTAGCTACAGTAATGCTCACGCACAATGTTTGGCTGGATGCAGTCCAGCCATATAAAGACATTTCTTGAGACTGTCACATTGCCAGTGTTGTTAGGGAGGATAGGTGGGTTTCCTATGTATGGGAGGGTTGTGTGTGCCAGGCTATGAACCAGAAGGCAGTCCAACACACTGTTAGCTGCTCAAGGATAGGCCCTGATGCTTTGTGCTGTGCCAACAACCTGGAGGTGTGTGTATCTGTGGTGCCTTGGGATACCACCCCCCTGTCCATGTGTGTTACATGTGTAGGGGACAACAGGCATGGTATGAGGTATAACCTGGCAGTGATGGGTTGCACCTGTGAGCCGTGAATCAGGAATCTGATACTGCACAGACATTGCAGTTCACCGTGCTGAGGACAGTGTCCAGTGCATGCATCTTGCGGTGTACACTGCTGGTGTTGTGTAGCATCACTGTTAGTGTCCTATCCTGTGTGATACTCGTGGAGGTGGCTATGTAATCTGTGTCCTGCAGCAAAACGCACTATGTGTGTATCAAGGGACTTCGCCAATATACAATGGTCCATGGGTGTCACGTGCAAGCTGCCCCTTGCAAATCATTGTGGCTTCCCTAGCATGTAAGCACATGTTGACAGCCAGTGGATACCCTATGAATGACATTGGAGATTGAGCAGAATGTAGACATAGAACACCCTTCCTACATATTGTGGTAGCATACCTGGTGAGGGTATGATGGCAACCAAGATCAGGCTCATACTGGCCCGTGCCACATGCTGACGGGTCCAATGCACAACCTCACTCTGGGGGTTCATACCAAGGTACTGTATGTGGAACTGGTCACAAGTTACTCGGCCTGGATATACATATCCCACCACCACCACCACCACCAGCACAGTAGACTACTTTGATATGTATGTGATTAGACAGTTATCCATGCAGCCCACTGGGCCAGTGGAAGCCACAACCCACACTGCTGACCCCTTTGCGAATGCTTCCCACGGACATCCCAAAGAATGCATGGAACATGCGCACACATTTCTAACGCAGACCCTATGCACAAAGGTTAGGCATCCTGTCCGGTGGACTCCAGCCAAAGGCAGATTGCATAACGATAGAAGGAGGCTACTGCACGACAGAGCAGATTCACATTAAGGGAAGGCATCTGTGGTCAGCACTGGTAATAAGCTACGGTCTCTCATAACAACATCCACGGCCTACTCTGGGAGGGAAATGGCCACGAACACTATAGATAACCACAAGGCCTTCTTCAGTTATGTTACACATATGGACCAAATGCCTCAGATATGCTCTGAGTTACTACACACCTACTTAACATTCACCGAACACACAAATATTGGCAACATTCTTGCAGACAGGTTCGGTGCACGTATCCCCCCTCCTTCTCCCCCACACTTAGAAATACTTATCACAGCTGAATGTAACCTCCCTATCATCTCACATGTCCAGGTGAGGGCCGCGCTCAGCAAAGCAGAACACACAGCATCAATGTGACCTGATGGTATCCCTGGATGTGTGCTACGTGAACTCCAAGAGGACATACAACCGCATATAAGATTGATATTTAACCTTGGCCGTACTACGGGATATGTACCTGAACACTGGCATACAGCAACAGTGGTCCCACTCCACTAAGGAGGCACCTCTACTGACCCTGGGAACTACCGCACCATAAGCTTAACCAGCCTGGTCTGCAAAGCTATGGAATGATTCAGTATGGGACGCATATACAGCGATATTGGGTAGCTGCAGACACTTGTTCCCAGCCAGTTTGCCTTTGTGATGGGCTGATCCTGCCTTTTGAACCTGGTTGACCTTTCAAAACAGTCACTACAGCCATTGATGAGGGCAACACAATCCATGCAGCCTACCTGGACTTGCCTAAGGCCTTCAACACAGTACTCCACTCAGGCATCATAGACAAGCTCATTAGCTTACATGTTACTACATATGTCACATGATGGGTTGCACACTGGTTGACATACAGAATCCATAATATCGATATTGCAGGAGCCATGTCAGACTCAATGCCAGTCACATGTGGTATCCCACAGGCCTCTGTCCTAGGACCCCTCTTGTTTGGCATTTATTTCTCAGATGTAAAAGCAAACATGTGCAGGTTGTGGATGACAAAGTTCCCAGATGACTGCAAACTAAGCGCCATAGTCGTTACACCAGCTGACACATACATCCTACAGACAGGCCTCACTGAAACGGAAAACTGGTGCCAGGATCATGGCCTAACACTGAATGACATGTAATGTATAGTCATTCCCTTTGGGTGGAACTACGTGCACACAACATATCACATGGACATACCTATAGATACAGACCTATGACACATATGGAGGGTTCACAGTATGCAGACTATTAACTTGTTACTTTACATTACCTGTGTTTGTCACAGCTGGTTGCGTTACTACTACTACAGCTTCCTGCTGCTGCTGGCACAGCTTGGTACTGACACTGCTGACAGCTTCAACTTAGTTTGTGTACCGTGTGTTGTTGTTTGTGTTCTTATTTTTTTTTTCTTTCTCTCTCTCTCTCTCTGTCTCTCTCTCCCTCTCCCTCTCTCTCTCTCTGTCTACCTCCAGTCAGTTCAATGAAAGTATTGCATGTGTGGAGTGTGAGTACAGGATGCTTTTGTAGGTAGCTGCATAAGTCCATGTGATGGCCTCTGCACCAATTGTAAGCCAGCATTTGCTAATTGCATGCAGCCAGTTGTGTACTGATTGCAGTTCTCACTGTGATTTCAGGACAGTGCTATAAAAGGGTATGTGAGATATGCGTTGCCCTTTCAGATTGTAAGGGTGGGGACCATGCTGGTATGCTGTGGACACTGTTCTGTGAGTGTAAAGGTTAGTATCTCTCTCATGATTCAGGCTGTGTTGTAGATTCACATTTCTCCATTCCTCTCTCCTGTTTCCTGTAGTAAGTGTGTATGCACACTGACACCTACAACTATATAGATATATATATATATATGTAAATATACATACATTTATATATGTACATTAACTGACATTATTACCTACTAGCTACCAGCTAGCATGGCTGTTTCTGTTCACACACTATTATGGAAATCCACTAGTTTTGACAGTAAGTATAAATGACATGCTTTGTGTACTATACATCCTATATTCCCTTTATGTTCATTCCTACTATTACATGATATATTTATTTTAGCACAATGTTCTTGTATAACAGTCATGGCTTAGTGGTAGATCATGCAGACTACTGTTTCCAAAGTCCTGGGTTCGAGACTGACAGTGGGATTTTATTTTACTTTTGAACTGACTACAGGACCTGTCAATCAGAGTGACTAAGGCACTTTTAAGCAGTTGTAACCAGGTTAGTGCTGGTTTGCGCGGAGCTCCCGCATGCGCACTGGCGTTCAGCTCCGCGCACACCTGTTTACAACCGCTTAACAGTGCTTACTCTGGCGCACACCCGCGCTATTTTCTTTGAAAGAAATGAAAATGGGGAGACAGGAAAGTGGTGAAAAAGGGGTCACAAAGAGGGTAAGACAGTAGGGAAACAAGCTTGGGTTTTGCAGGAGGGATGTAGGTAAGGCCCATAGCTGCCCATTTCTTCATCAGCAACAGCTGTGCATATGTATGTAATTTGGTGTGACATTTGAAACCTTCCACCCCTGAGAGAGGTGTCAGGACAACAATAATACTTGTTGTACAGCCAATTGTAATTGATAGTTTCCATGTTCAGCAGACATGTGTGTGGAATGGGCAGCTATGTATGGGGCGTAATTTTTTTGTGGGTACAGAGTGCCCCCCCCTTTTTTTTTTCAGGTGAGAGTGGTATGTCAGGTGAAGGAGGTTGGTATAGCTGGGGAGGTAGGTTGGGTAGGTAAACAGACAAGACAAACAAGACGCATACAGGGGTGGTGTATGACACGTGTGAGGGGGTTACACTATTTACGGGGATGGATGTTTGTATATCCAGAGCCCATGAGCCCACAGATGGCAACAGTGGAACTGATATCCCCACCCATGGGCAGTTGCCACTGTTCCTTCACTGCCCAGGATGGGGCTGTGCTGGGGGCTGTGTAGGCCGGGCAACAGGCATGCCCGTAAGTTGTGCCACCTGTGCCTCAAGCTGGCGTAGGGGCCCAAGAACAGAGTCCCGGATCTCCCTACGCACCACAGTCCGGACACTACGGAGGGTGAGTGGTGGTTCTCCTCTGGCCACACTTGCAGAGGGGGGACGGGCCCCATCTCCTGCAGCGCTTCCACCTGCAGGTGGCACAGGGCCACCGGAGGAGGATCCAGACTGGGCACTAGTGCCAGGTGCACTCGCCAGCTGAAGTGGGAGAGGTGGGTCCGCTGGAACCCGCCTTCCCTGTCGTCCTATGTTTTGCATTATGTCATGACAGTTTGGGTTAGTAACATACAATACCATTCGCAATTAGTTGTAACAGCATGCATTAGTATTCCCATTAACCAAACACCCAGATATTCACACCATTGAACAGCGAGCATAACACATGCATAATTTGAACAGCAATACACAGTCCAACAACATGCAGGGTTGATTGATGGCAACAGGCCATCAGGTTTGGATGTATGAACAGGGCAGATGCATCAATGTACATGCAAATATTTATGACCCAACAGGACAAATGTCCAGGGGTGTTAATTGTGATTGCACATACCAATTTCACGTGGAATGGATTATATGTGGTTATAGGGTGGGGTGAAGAAAATATTATTAACACCTTCGAATACCAATACATATACTGTACATTTCTAATAGCTGCAGATATATACACACTACTGTTCTAACTACAGTTTCCTATATGATAACTACTTCAATTTGGTGATAGGACTGTTACTGCTACATCAATATACATTTTATTGTTATTCATACATGTTCATATCTGGCTTTGTTCAGCTACATCATCCTGCTACATTTGCTTTATATAGCTATAGACAACTGTGGATGTTTGGTATTTCAGACAATCATACTATCTGCATATTGCAGACTGAGAGCAACATATCCAGATTTTGGGATACACATTCCAGCTGCAGCAACACTTTGAACACATTTCGCAGTTTGGTTCTGCTTGTCACATTCATTTCATTCTGTACTGACTGCAGTATACTTTATTCAGGGGTTATTACTACTTTATTGGTGGATTCATAACTCTTTCTCACACTCTCTCACTTGTTTTCATTTTACTATTCAGGATGGTACTTACTTCTAGGCTTTATTGACATGTTTTACCTGTCGTTATTACAATCCTTTCCAGCAGTCTCACTTCTGTCATGTTTCAGTATTTCAACAGGGATATATTTCACACATGTGATTTGCTCATCTTCTGCAGCTGTACTTTTCAGCCTGCTGCAGGTTGTGTACTATTATATTACAGGTGGGGCATCTTTATTTCAGACTTTATTTCAGACATTTTCATTTATCTGTTTGGATTACAGACTGCAACACACTTTTGTAATCAGGCAATACCTGCAAACACTCTTCCACTGTTACTTGCACATTTTATTACTTAGTGACTACACTGCACTCTTTTGCTAACTGCATACTTTTATATTTCTTTACAGTTACTGGGAGTGGAGTACTGACCTGCCTGGTGGCGCAACCGCACCAGCCTATCGCCATAGGCTCTGCGGTTTGCAGAACGGACACCTGCAGCTGTAATATAAATGAAGTAATATTGGAATACACATCTCCATAATATCAGCTAGTTTAATTTCTTACATACATAATTAAATGTAACTTAGTAGTGGGGCTTTGGGCATTTGCCGGGCCTCCTGGATCCAAAGGTTCAATTGGTCCTGCTTACATCTCTTCAGGTCCGCATGGTGGTGACGGACCTGCTCACCAGTCCTTGGAATCCTTGTGGCACTGGTGAGATCATGAGCCAACCGGTCCCACGCCTCAGCCCTATATGCTCCCCACAGGACCTGGCCCTGCATGAGTTGTGCCTCATGATTGTGGACTAGGAGCCAGACCATGTATCTGGACTCCTCAACGCCCCACCTCTGTGCTCAAAAGCAACTACCCTCACCTACTCCTGACATTCTGACTGCAAGTTAGTTCTACAATCGTTTATGCTCTGTATACCCACCTATGGGGCTTATATATGCCATTTTTCCCGCACTTATCTGTGATTGGCCATTTTGGAATTGTATCAACTTCACAAAACCTGCTTTGTCATGCTCCACTTTCTATTAATTCCTTTATATTTGCTATTACTGCATTTCTAAGTATGGCTGTCATGGCTTAGTGGTTCAGTACCTTGACTATGGTGCATGGTATCCTCGGTTCAAACCTGACCACTGCTTTTTATATTTTATGACGGTCTAGACAGGCTAGGGGGTGTGTCTGTGTAATGGCAGTTTTGATACAGCTTGCTCAATGTTGCCCGTTGGTTAGCTTGCTGGCGCGGTGCGCAGCTCCACGCAAATGGGGTACGCTGGTTTACGCTTCATTTGGCTGTTAGCACGCATCTTATGCTCAGCTCAGCTAGGGGCACACAGTTTCAGTGTGTTAAACCACTGCTCACCTATGGGCACTCATTTTACACCTGTTAAACCACTGCTCACCTACGGGCAGATGCACTCACCTTGTTAAACTGTAGCTCAGCTATGGGCACATCTGGCATTTTTTATTGTTTTGTTATCTCACATTTCTTCAAAATAAATGGCCTATTTCATTACATTTTACATAGAATATAATTTTATATGTGTACATATTTGTCAGGGACTTGTTTCTTGCTTATTTTACTAAAAATAAAAATTGATGACGTGGGGGCTCGAACCATGACTGCCTGCTCTTCAGCCAACATCTCTACCGCTACGCTATTGCTTCTTGGTTACTTTGCATATTTAGTTCTTATATGCTTTTCCACTGACTGCTAACTGTGGCTAAGCTACGGGCATGCCCGCGCAAACGATCGCACTCACAGGCAAACATCTTTACAATTTAAAAAAAATATATAACATGTTCATTTATATATTTTATGTTCATAGTCTGTGGGGGCATGTGTTGTGTTGTGTTTATTCACATTTACATGGACTCTGTCGTGGGTGTTTACTTTGAGCACTTTTACTCTTCTGGGGGCGTGTCTGCTTGCAGGGCTTGGCCTATGGACATGCCCCCTACTGTCTTCCACGGACCGTGTTAGCCTTAGGTGTGATTCAGCATGCCCTCATGCATATGCATGACATGCTGACGTCACACCGTTTAACTGCAGCCTCCGTGTAAGCCTTGTATCTCTTACACGGAGGCTTTGTGAATCCTGCCCATAGTTTAAATACAAAAATTGGCCCCGAACTATTGCTCATTCCTTAAAGAAATACTGGTTCGTAATTCTACTTGAATTCATCTTATTGCTTTTGAATTAATATTGTACTTCTGAATAAGCGTACATTTAAATAAATGCATATACATATGCTTGTTGCTGTGCCAAGAATCAATATACATACTATATCTATATAAACCATGAATGTCTAATCATCGTAAAAAAATACTTTGATACATTTATGAACATTTAAAAACAATTAAAAACAATTAAATGCACTGAAAAACTGCTTTGTTGAGCTACTAAATTGAAAAATTCACAGGAGCATTCCTGATAACATATGAAGGACTATGCATGCAAAATAAATGACTTGAATGAATAAAAATATGTATTCAGTACTACACTAAGTATACATAACACTATTAATGTGTATAAGTTTATATGTTATGTAGTCACATAAATAAAATTTGATAAATTGAGTTAATAATAAATAAATAATATATTGTTGAATGTAATAAAAGTTAGTGCTAAAAATATAAATGTGAGTGTAAACATTTAAAATCTATCTAGAATCCATTTCAAGAATAGGTTTACATGAAATGAATTAATTTAAACCTGGCAAAATTGCAGCATTGAGATAAAGTTGCCACCAAACTTCCTTAAAACTTAATAATTTCTTCAAATCCCCTCCTTTGCGATTGTTATAAATAATATCCAAAATGCCAAATTTGAACTCATGTCCTGCTCCCATTGTTTCCACATGTCTTGATAGGGCATTAGTACTGTATTTTCTAGATATACTATAAATGTGACCATAAATTCTCTTCTTGAAATTCCTTTCTGTTTTTCCAATGTAATAGCTGGGACATGCTCCACATTTGTCGATGTAAATTACCATTCTAGTGTTGCAATTTCCCTTTTTCAACTTTATTACTGTCTGATAATTATTGAAAATCTTTAATTTATGTGTTTATAAGATGTATTTGCACTGGTTGCATGTACCACACTTCCTTGTACCTTCAAATTGGGAATTTTTATTTTTTGGATTGCTATTTGACTGGTGTTCAAGTAATTTCTTAATATTATCCCCCATTTTGTATACCACACCTGGTCTCTTACCTTCTATTTTCTCCAAGTTAGATTCGGAATCTAATAAAAAACAAAACTTGTTTATAATTTCCACAATTTTGTCAGACTTGGGACAGTATGTCAAGATAAAAGATTTCTGATGTGTCATTCTCTCGATGTCATTCCTGTTTTTCCTAAAAACTGTTTCCTTATTAATGATATCTCCCATTCCTAGTAGGGGTTTGTAACTCGAACTCCATTTGTTTATCAAATAAGTCCCTATGTTATGCAACATTGAGGGAGGATAGCCTCTGTCCTTAAACATTTTGGTAATAAAATTAATCTCTTCCTTCATAGATGACTGATCGGAAGTCATACAAGCAGCGCGGATACATTGTCCTTTAAATATATTTTGTTTTAATTTGGTAGGATGAAAACTATCATATGCTAAGTAATCATTGGAAAAAGTCTTTTTTCTATATATCCTAGATCTTAAAACGTCATTATGTACATAAATGTAAGTGTCCAAATAGGCTATTCCCATTTTACTCTTATTATGTGTAAATTTCAAAAAATTACTACTATTATTTATATATTCAATAAACATATCCAATTCTTTGTCAGTACCACTCCATAATATATACATATCATCCAAAAATCTCGAGTAGTGAAGAATCTTATAACTTAAAAATAAAGCAGGCAGGAATCAATAAAAGCCAGCTAAACTCCAAAAAGCAAGTTTATTACAATGAGCGCTTTCGGCAAGGTCCTTACCCTGCCTTCTTCAGACAATCTAGTGCAAATCAATTAAGCCACTTTATATAAAAAATGTACATCAATTAGTTAAGCTTAATTAACTATTAAAGAGAAATCGCACCATTTCAGATGTAGTTCATACATATTAGCGTAACATTCCGCTGTTCTAAAAGCGTTAAAATATGCCCAATAAATTAATATTGATAAATGCATATCCACTTTCTAATACTTAAATCGTATTGTATACCTCATATAAATATTTTAAATATAATAATAAAATTACATAATATGTAAAAAATGCATACACAGAAAACATACATACATAAAAATGCATATAAACTGCATAAAAATACGAAGCTCAAACCAACAATGGAATTAGTGTCTAGACTTAACATTAATGAAAACATATCAATATCGCTGGTACCTAGTTACCAAACCAAATTCATATCTGCAAAGCTAACAATTTTAACATGCATTTGATGGAAATGTTCTCACTGAGACCTGGGAAAAGATGGGCTTTAGTTCTTATTTGCCACATCAATTCATCGATCTCCAGTAATATTTGCCAAGGCCCTTCTCTAGAATCTTGGAGTCTATGCTGCAAAATGGCAAACTTAAAGTCATGCCCTGGGTGGTCTATACAATGTTTTGCTAGGGCATTATTAACATTTTTTTTAGTAATGGCGTACAGATGTTCATAAATACGCTGTTTAAGCTTTCTTTCAGTCTTGCCGATATAGTGTGCTCTACATTGGGAACAAAGTGCTACATAAGTGACACTTTTAGTGTCACAGTTATATCTACCTTTGATTTTATAAATTATATCATTAATGCTTAGATGGTGACCTACCAAAATATGCTTGCATTGGGATCAAGCTCCACACTTAAACATACCTATATTCCTATTCAACTGTGAACTTTTTTTACCCTCCAAAATAGCCTCCTAAAAGTAATCTTGGGACTTGTACCTAAACATTTAAAAAGCTTTTCATCACCATTAATGATATCCCAATTATACATGGTGGTTAACATCTTAAAAGAAGTTTTGCTTAAAAGAACCACAGGACACTTCTTCCCTATTTTGAATAATCAAAAGTTAACATTTTTTGAGGCAGTTTCTAATCAAGGTAGCCTTGTAAATGTGGAAAGGTCTTCTGATAGCAGGTCCACCAATATCCATCAAACTAGGTTCTTATGCACCTTCTCTTTAGATCACCATTGTATTAGAGACATAATAAATAAAAATTGGGATATCATTAACGGTGATGAAAAACTTTTTAAATGTTTAGGTACAAGTCCCAAGATTACTTTTAGGATGGGCCGGAACTTGAAAGCTATTTTGGAGGGTAAAAAAAGTTCACAGTTGAATAGGAATATAGGTATGTTTAAGTGCAGAGCTTGCTCCCAATGCAAGCATATTTTGGTAGGTTACCATCTAAGCATTAATGATATAATTTATAAAATCAAAGGTAGATATAACTGTGACACTAAAAGTGTCACTTATGTAGCACTTTGTTCCCAATGTAGAGCACACTATATCGGCAAGACTGAAAGAAAGCTTAAACAGCGTATTTATGAACATCTGTATGTCATTACTAAAAAGATGTTAATAATGCCCTAGCAAAACATTGTATAGACCACCCAGGGCATGACTTTAAGTTTGCCATTTTGCAGCATAGACTCCAAGATTCTAGAGGAGGGCCTTAGCAAATATTGCTGGAGGTCGATGAATTGATGTGGCAAATAAGAACTAAAGCCCATCTTTTCCCAGGTCTCAATGAGAACATTTCCATCAAATGCATGTTAAAATTGTTAGCTTTGCAGATATGAATTTGGTTTGGTAACTAGGTACCAGCGATATTGATATGTTTTTATTAATTTTAAGTCTAGACACTAATTCCATTGTTGGTTTGAGCTTCGTATTTTTATGCAGTTTATATGCATTTTTATGTATGTATGTTTTCTGTGTATGCATTTTTTACATATTATGTAATTTTATTATTATATTTAAAATATTTATATGAGGTATACAATACGATTTAAGTATTAGAAAGTGGATATGCATTTATCAATATTAATTTATTGGGCATATTTTAACGCTTTTTAGAACAGCGGAATGTTACGCTAATATGTATGAACTACATCTGAAATGGTGCGATTTCTCTTTAATAGTTAATTAAGCTTAGCTAATTGATGTACATTTTTTATATAAAGTGGCTTAATTGATTTGCACTAGGTTGTCTGAAGAAGGCAGGGTAAAGACCTTGCCGAAAGCGCTCATTGTAATAAACTTGCTTTTTGGAGTTTAGCCGGCTTTTATTGATTCCTGCCTGCTTTATTTTTAAGTTATATAGTGAAGAATCTTACTAAAGTGATTACTGGGAAACAGGTGGGTTTCTTCCCAGTCCACCATGACTAAATTGGCAAAGATGGGTGCACATGCCGCTCCCATCGCTACACCTCGTATCTGTTTAAAGTATTCACCTTCGAAGTGTATAAAGTTGTTATCCAAAGCCATAGTCATAAGTTCCATAATTAAACAAATCTCATCCCAAGTCATACTTGTATACTTATTTATGCTGTTACAAAATGCTTTCAGTCCTTCATTTTTGGGAATACTGGAAAATAAATCAACAACATCAATGATGACAAAATAATAATCCTTTTTCCAATTATTAACAGGGTATTTACTTAAAAATTTCCAAGAATCTTTCACCATATAAGGTATGTTTTCATATACTGTCTTGAGTTTGGCATCGATGTATTTCCCTATAAAATATGTTTTTGAACCTTTACCGGATACAATAGGCCTGAATGGGGGATCAGTGGTACTTTTGTGTATTTTTGGTATTCCTACGAAACTGGCTAGAGTAGGAAACTTGACTTTCAAATAGTCATATACTGCATTAGTTATTCTTCCATCTATCAAAAATTTTTCTAAATATGAATCAATTCTCTGATGGAAAATATTAACTTCATTGATTGAGATTGATTCATAGTTACCTGAATCATAAAGTATGTCATACATTTTCATAGTGTACTGAATCTTATCATATATGACCACCCCTCCCCCTTTATCAGGTTTCATGACTCTGATCTGAGAATTCATCATTAAAATTCCTAATGTTTCTCTTTCCTGGTCAGTTAAATTGTTGCCTTCCTCCCACATAGTTTTATCATGGTGTATAGTGTAAATTTCCTTGGCTACAATTTTCTCGAAAACATCAACTCTAGGATGATATGGAGGAATAAATGTACTTTTACTTGTTAATTCAATATCATTAGCCTGCTTGTCACACTCCTGTCTATGAATAAACTCCTTAAAAATGGGTTTGTTGTTAAAAAATATACTTAAATTGATTTTTCTTGTGAATTTTTTAAGTTCACATAAACAATCAACCAATTTGAAACTTGGTGTGGGTACAAATTTCATGCCTTTAGCTAGCACTTGGAAATGACTACTGTTGATTTCCATATTTGTGAAATTGTATATTTTAAAATTATCATAGATATATGTGTTATTTTCCACTATAATACCCTTGTTGTCGTTGTTGTTCTTCACTTCAACTGGATTGGGGCTTGACAATGTCACTGATTTTGTCAACTTCGATTCCAATTCCTTTTCCCCTTCCAGTTTCCCTTGTACTTTCCCCCATAACTTCCCTGCTATTTTCTTACTGTGTTCTGATATGGTTGACCCTGTATATTCGGTTCCACGTGAAAATGGGACCCTTCAGAGCCATATGTTTTGTAATATCCACTATTGGTTTCGTAATGTTTGTCCCTTTCCTGTATTCCATCTTTATCACGTCCCAACGAAATGTATGCTTCTCCCTTCTTATATTGTTGTATATCTCTGGTCAGCTTTTTCCTTTTCCTTTCCTTAATATTGATTATCCACTTCTCTGCTAATGTAAACTATTTTAAATATAACTGCTCCCACTCATTGAACAACAAATCATTTGTAATATTCATATCCAATGTCTCGACTTCCTGAATCAACTTACTCAATTTAGCGTCATTATACTCCATAAGAATGTTCATATATTTGAACCCACATTCATCAAATAAGTTATTAAATTTACTTCTAGAATTTTCATCTATAATAATACCCATAGGTTTTTTAAAAAACCTCAACCCTTGTGGGACAATTTTCATTTCAATACATTTCTGCAAATATACATTGTCCATTTTGAGTCCATTGATTTGTTTTAATGTTTTTCCTAAAGCATAAATAATTTCTTTCAAACTACCTAACTGTTTAACGGACGAAATATTCTTAGAATTAGTAACATTGTCCATGTCCATATTAAAACATGTGTTTAAGAATTTATTCATGCATAGTCCCTGATTGTTTGTGGTTTCACCACTTCTGTCCTTCTTATTGTAACCAATTCCTTTGTTCTGTACAGGATTAACCGTCACAGATTAATAGGTTTTGGCTGGAGGCACTCGTTTGGGTTTGGTCCCAGTACGGAGAGTCTCTTCGTCGATATCGTAAATAGAAAAGTCAAAAGTTAAGTCAGGTAAATTGATTTTGCTATAGTTGTAACATTCCAAAATATTTATATCTTTACCCTTTTCGTTACTGTTATCTCATAGCCCAAAACCTTGTCCATTAGGAATATTGAAACTTTCTTCAGATAAAACATGTCCCTTAGAATCATGTAGTTTGATAACTTCCTCATTGTTATCACTAAAAAAACTGGAATTACTATTACACAAACCTTTGACTGCTCCTTGTGTGTCCTTAGCCGGTTTGCTTTTATCGGTTGTGAATGCCATTTCACTAGCCGTTGGACTCTTAGACGCTTGGCGCTCTTGATGTATAATTTCAGATTCCACTGCCTGTGGCCCTTTATGAATCCTATCGTTACTTTTGCAAGCCAGCATGGAAGAACTTCGGAGAGAGTCTTTGAATAAAGCAAACAGTTCATGGATTTCCTCCATTAGAATGGCTATTTCACCTCTTAGCTCTGCCAGTTCCGTTTTCCCATCTGGGCTGTTGGATAGTGGAATAACACCGGTCTCGTCCATGGTTGTTCTACCTAACTATGTTATGATAGTAGAGAGACACGCATTAACACAGCACACTAAATGCTTTACTAGGTGGTTTCTGTTCTCCTGGTATATTTGTAGGATGCTGACATCATCAGACTGGACATGGTAATGTGTGTACACTTTCTTTTATGCAATCCCAGGAATGATCCATGTGGGTCGGCAGGTATCAACAGCTTGAACAGGACCCTGTGAGTCTCACCTTGTGTGATCTATCTGTGGACATATTGACATCCTTTCATATGTCAACACATATCTATGCACAGATTGTTGGTTTTGTGGATACATGTGTCTGTGATGTTGATGAAGAGCTATTCAAAGTCTATGTGAGACATGTGTAGCTCTGTTAAGTGATGTATGTCCTGGGTGGCTGCCTTGCAAACGGTGTAGCATGTTTGGGAACCATGATCTGCACATGAACATACCACAGTTGGTAGGGGTGTGTGTTTGTCATCTTCCAATAGCTCTGTTTATGACTTCAGCCATGATGCACTCCATGGCCTTGCAGATCAGACGTTATAGGCTTACTGGACTATACTTCCCATGGTGTGTTGTGTACCCACACTTGTGGAGAGTGCCATATGTTGCTGTAACACATTTGACGGTTCCAGATCTTGTGGAGTGGGTGAGGCTCAACAGACTGTTCAGGTGCAGGATCTGTTTGTTCTGTAGTGCATGCATGACACATATTGGGAAACAATGTAATCCAATTGCTGCCATGCTTTTGGCTTTGGGGGGAGCTGGTCAGCCATTCTACACGTGATATCTCCTGGTATGATGTCAGGGACTATCGTCAGTGGGAGGTGGGTATGTATATATGGGCCTGTCTGACAGGATGTCGGCATTGTCAGTAAGGTACAGCTGGCCCTTACTCAGGACATATATGAGTGTACATTACTATTTATGTCATAGCTGAAGGACATGTCATGATTCTCATTCTGGACTCCTTCTACATCAACAAACCTGAGCACTAATCCCGGTTATACTCATTTTCACACTTAACACCCTACTGATCCTTTGTGATCAGGCTACAGAGTATGTCATCATAATATACTGGCATGTCCAGGGGTCGGTTTCGTGTGTACTCTCCAGTCCAGCTAGTGAATATTGTGGTTATGACACAATGTTACATCTGCCTCATGTACACATACAACCCTCTCCTCCTCCCAACACACTCAGATATATGTGAGAGATGCAACAATATTGACATACAGGAGGCTGAGCTCTCTCGACCCATGACTGGCATAGTCTATCAGGTGGTGAAGGTGACCACACACACCACATGTCAGTCTCACATACAACGATAGCGACAGCAATCAAACCACATACACATACTCAGAGGCTCTACATACACTCTGCCTAAGCAGCAGAGACCTCCAAAGCAGACACACAAACAACTGCTACCCCACTACAATACCCACATATGACATAGTTCACAATGTCAGTGTGCCACACAGTCACTGCCCTTCGGGCTAAACAACACATCTGATACACTTGTAATAGGTGACACTTAATGTCAGACACACTGACATCCCACTCACCAGGTCAAACAAGGGAATAGTCACTTTGAGCTGTCTCTCAGGTGCCAGGATCCGCCACATAACACATGCACTCAGGTCACTCCAAAGCAAGTCCAGGACTGGCTCCATCATTGTCCATGCTGGTGCGTACAACCTCAGACGTTTCCTTCTGGACCACATGACATGATACATAGAGTAACTCTCTGATCATGTAGCCCAGGCCAGTATGACCCTGACCTTGTCTAGCATCTTACACTCACCAAGTATGATGTCTCAGTATACCAACAAACTGATCACGTTTAACAGTTGGATAACATATTGGTGTTATTCAAAGGGGATACAGTGTCTGTCAGCCTGGCGTGACCTGCTCAACATGCCATGTAGCTTCCCTATGGACAGCTTGCACCTGTCACCCTTGGACTTTTGAATACTGGCTAAGGTACTTGGTGCCACCATACTGCCTTATTTAAGTGGGGCTCAAAAGACAGACTCACCTCCATGGACATTACAGAGTACATGACACTGAGGGTAATGCTGCCCAACACCAGATGTATTACCCTCAAATTGTGCCCACTCAGGAATCTCCTCAGTATGGAGAATAGCAATATCTGTGCACTAACAGACACATGGTTCAGGCTCCCACATGCACACCAGCACTACCAGGTTATATTTCGTACCATGCTTTCTGACCACATAACTCGCAATGGCCATCACAAATAGGGGGAGTATCCATATACATCACAGATACACATACCTCCGGGTTGGTAGCACTGCACAAAGCATCACAAACCATACATATGCACCTAACATTGTGCAAATCTGCCTTTTGGTTTGTTGCCTGCTACAGACCACACTCACAAACTCAGCAACCACACTCGGCTTTCCGGGGAACACTGGACAATATGAAGGTCTCCCCAAACACCATTATATTGGGTGATGTCAAATACCCACACATTGACTGGGGATAGTACTCAGGCCCCAACACCCTCGCCTAACAGTTGCTACTATTTTTAAACTCATATGCTATGGCATAACCGGTCACCACACCCACAAGAGGGGACAACATATTGGACATGATCATCACCAACATGGGGACTCTATGTTCCACACCTGTGATATACCCCTCATTGGTAAGGTCCGAACATACTTTATATCACTGGACATCCATATCCCGTCCCCACACCCATCCTGGATAATCTTGGTGAACTTCCCAAAAGCAAACGTCACACTTCTCCATACTACGGTGGTATCCTTCAGAGACCCTGGGTCAGTGGTAATTAAGGCTCAGACTGCTGAATCCTTTACATACAAATTCTATGGACACCTAGTGGACTGCATGGATCATGCTATCCAAAATAACACCTGGACTCACTCCTCCAATGGTAGGGGACCTGTCTGGTAGAACCCGGCCATTAATACGCTATACAACAAAAGGAGGAAGCTACTACATGATAGAGCACAATCCCAGACAGGAAAGGCATCTATGATCTGTACTAGCAGACAGCTACAATCACTCATGTATTTATGTCAGGCCCACTTCTAACAGACAATTTCACCAGACAATCGGACACTCACAAGGCCTTCTTCAGTTAATTCAGGTACCTGGCTGGACACTCACTGATATGCTGTGTGTTACTGCATACTGACTGAACATACCCTGAACCCACAGACATTGCCAACATCCTGGCAAACAGGTCCAGTGCAGATGTCTCCCCCCCCATTCCCCCTAAGGAGGTACTGTCCATCCCAACAGAGTGTAACCTCCCTGACATCACGAATAAACAGGTGAGTGCTGCCCTCCCCACAGCGGACAACACAGCATCAATGGGACCAGACGGTGTCCCGGCCTGTGTCGTACATGACCTTCATGACAGATAGAGACTTAAATGAATATAAGAATAAAACCCACTACCCAAAACCAAAATTAACACAGGGAAGGGGTTATGAAAGATGGGGTAAAGAACCTTTTGATGAAAATGTGTGGGAAGAAGCTGAGATTGGGGATAGTAACAATGATGTGGTTGAATATCCCCCACTAAGAAGGTCAGAAAGACTAATGGATAAAGAACCTGTAAACTACTGTTCAAAAAACTACATGGGGAGGGCCTGGAGGCCCCAGTGGAGGAAAGGACAAGCTTGGAATTAATGAATGTTTTTACACATGAAGGTAACAAATGGACATTTAAGGATTTTAACATTTTTAATTTTTGTAGTGTTTCCATTAACAAATCTTTTTTTGACTTATTTACAAAAGGTTTTGGTTTTATTCCGAATCAAAGAACTAATATTTTTAAATTACTTGTTGACATAAAACTATTCATTAGGAAGAAAAATTTAGAATTGTTCTTTAATGGAAAAAATATAACCATTGGAAATGAATGTTTGAAACGTAGAAACACTTTCAACCCACCATTGCACCCACAACTTAGAAACTTTGAATTAAAAGTGGAAAGAGAACTACGATCAAACCTGAACCATCAATATGTACACCCCAATTTAACTCCTAGTGAAATGGATGTCCTGAAGGAAATTAGCAACAACAGGAGTGTCAGGGTTATGAAACCCGATAAAGGTGGAGGGGTGGTATTAATGGATGGTATTCAATACGAGGGGAAAATGATGGACATTCTTAATGATTCCGACAAATATTCCAGAGTATCTATCAACGAAATCAACATTGCATACAAAAGAATAAGAGTGTTATTAAATGACCTATTGTTAGAGGGTTCAATTGATTTTGAAACATATAGGTTTTTACATGTGGAGAAACCAAAGGTGCCATGCATATTTGGAATCCCGAAGGTGCACAAAAATTCACAGGACCCACCGCTTAGACCTATTGTCTCAGCAGAAGGATCCATGACAGCACCACTAGCCAAGTTTGTGGATTCAAAGGTGAAATGTGTACTAGAAGGAAACAAGAATGTATCGGTAGACTCATGGGACTTTTTGAGAAAATTGGAACCTTCTTTGTTTTGCGACAGCATTGCATTTGATACGCTTGATGTTGTGGATTTATTTACGTGTATACCACACAAACTAGGCATGGAATGGTTTGAAGAAATGTTGGTTGACAGCAAAAAAATCTCACACAAAGACTTCAAAGTTGTATTGACCCTTATGGAAACAGTCTTGAAAAACAATTATATATACTTTCAGGGTGAATATTTTAAACAAGAAAAGGGAGTAGCCATGGGGGCACATTGTGCTCCCACATATGCCAACATTATTATGATTTACTGGGAAAATAAATATCTTTTGAATTCACCCTACCAGGGTTATTGGATTTTATATGGTCGATTTCTGGACGATTTATGTTTTTTATGGATTGGCGAACATGAAAACTTTGACAAGTTAGTAGAATATGTGAACAATACTACAGATTTTCTTGAGTTTACTTTCAATTTTAATCAGCATAAACTAACTTACCTTGATGTTCACATTACCAAAAACAATGGTCATTTTGCATCTAAGGTTTACAGGAAAGAAACTTTTTCTAACTCTTATTTGTACTATACTAGTTCCCATCCACCACATCAGAAAAAAGGGGTGGTAAAGGGACAGTTAGTATGGTTAAGCAGGATGACCTCTGAAGATGAGGTGTTTTTAAGTGAGGTAAGAACACTTAGAGAACTGTTTTTAAACAGAGGATATCCAGGGGAATTTTTTGATAAAATTTCAGAAGAAGTGTGTAAAAACAGAAATGATAGATTTGCCCCTATTTAGGTAAAACTCAAATCTTAGACGGAACAAAAGAAGTAACCAAACCAAAAGAAGATTACACATCCAGTTTGATTACAACGTATGACGGTAATTCTAGAGGCATCAAGAAAATCTTTGACAAGGAATGGAACAACTTTTCGAAAATTTCAGACGAAGTATATTTTTGAAAAAGAATTGGTTTACATATATAGAAAAGGCAACACCATTAAAAATATATTAGAGAGGGGCTCAGATCAAGGTAATATATTGAGTGGTAAAAAAAGAGAAGAAGGGTTTATACAAATGTGGGTGTTGCAATTATTGTACATTTTTATCAACAGGAGACTTTATTTATTTAAATTCTAGGAAAAGGAAATTAATGTTGAATACTTATGCTAACTGTAACACCAAAGGGATTGTTTACATAGCAACTTGTAAGGTATGTGAATCATTTTACATTGGGAAAAGCGAAAGGAAGTTAAAGTAGAGGATCTACGAGCATCTATATGAAATAAGAACAAAAAATGAGAAAAATGCACTATACAAGCACACCACCACTTGTAAAACATCTGGCTTTCAATTTTTTATTTTGGAAGTTGTTGCGATGAGTCCAAGGGGTGGTATGTGGGAAACACTTGTTGAGTATAGGGAACTCTACTGGCAACTTGTGTTGGATTCTAGTAGACCTCCGGGTCTTAATGAAATGGGATCTCTTGCACCTGTACTTAAAATTAGATCTGCTAAACTTTAACTTCTATCATTGTTTCATTAATTTAATACATATAGGATGTAGTGAAAACATTCATTTAAAGTCAATTCAAAATGATCATTTAAACTCATTCTTATAAGCTTTTATATAGATTATGTACATACATTTTTTACAACTATTTAATTTAAATGCCATATTTAGTTTCACCACTTGATGGAGACATACACAGTATATTACAAGTTAAAAGATTGTCTGAATCAAATGTTTTTATTCTTATTTTATTTCATTTTATTTTATTTGTTATTTATTAAAAGTTTTGGATGAATTCTAAAATTGGTGTGACTATTAGATGTGGTTTTAATTAAATTATTAAATATACGAGTTTTATTTTGTGAAAATGTTCATTTTATAATAATTAACTAATTGATTAACTGTTTTTAAGAATTGATTTATTGATTTAATTGATGTTAGTAGGTTTGTGTATATATAAGGTTGTTTAGTGGTTGCTTTTCATTCACTGAGGAAGTTGATGACGAAAACGTGTTGTAACAGTACTAGCGTTTGTGGAATAAACTGTTTTTGGATCCTTTCATTGGTTCGTGTTCATTCCTGGATGGTGGTGCCTTCTTTCGTTTCTCAGACTGCTGAATCCTTTACATACAAATTCTATGGACACCTAGTGGACTGCATGGATCGTGCTATCCAAAATAACATCTGGACTCACTCCTCCAATGGTAGGGGACCTGTCTGGTAGACCCCGGCCATTAATACGCTATACAACAAAAGTAGGAAGCTACTACATGATAGAGCACAATCCCAGACAGGGAAGGCATCTGTGATCTGTACTACCAGACAGCTACAATCACTCGTGTATTTATGTCAGGCCCGCTTCTAAAAGACAATTTCACCAGACACATCGGAAACTCACAAGGCCTTCTTCAGTTAATTCAGGTACCTGGCTGGACACTCACTTATATGCTGTGTGTTACTGCATACTGACTGAACATACCCTGAACTCACAGACATTGCCAACATCCTGGCAAACAGGTTCAGTGCAGATGTCTCCCCCCATTCCTCCTAAGGAGGTACTGTCCATCCCAACAGAGTGTAACCTCCCTGACATCACAAATAAACAGGTGAGTGCTGCCCTCCCCACAGCGGACAACACAGCATCAATGGGACCAGATGGTGTCCCGGCCTGTGTCGTACATGACCTTCATGACAGACATAACCCTCACATTACGTCACTGTTCGATATCAGAGTTACTGCAGGATTTGTACCCACGGAATGGCATACAGCGATAGTGGTCCCGCACCACTGAATACTGCCACAACAGACCACAGACAATATCGGCCTATAAGGCTAACTAGCCTGTTCCACAAAGCTATGGAGCATATTGTACTGGGGCTCATGCACATAGACATGGGAAACCTACAGACACTGGGTCCTACACATTACAGCATTGTTGTGGGCAGATCTTGCCTGTTGGACCTGTTCATATTCTTTAAACAGTTATCAGGTGAAACAGGGTTGGGACGGTTGTCCACACAGCCTCCCTGGACCTTGTACAACCCTTCAACACAATACCCCACTCGGCCATTATGCATAGGCTCACCGGCATCAATATCGACACATATCTCACATGATGGAGTGCTACCTGGATCAGGGATAGCACCCACATGCTCAGTGTTGCAGGTGCCATGTCTGACTATACACCAGTTACAGATGGCATCCCACAAGGCTCAGTCCTGGGACCTCTCTTGTTCTGTATATATTTGTGTGACATACAGGCTATCACAGGTGGGATATGGCTACCCATGTTCACAGATGACTGCAAACTGGGTGCCATAATCAACTCTCCAGCTGGCACATGCATACTCATACAGGGTCTCACTGAGATAGGATGACTGGTGCCTGAGCCATGGCCTATGGCTACATGCCATCAGTTGCGTAGTCATCCCCTTTGAGAATGACAACATGCCCACACATTACCACATAGGTAGTAATCCATTACATACGGTAGTAGTTGTTACGGGTTTGGGGACCCGACCTGTTTGTACTCTCGCCTTTGACAATCACATTGCCAAAGTGGTTAGAAAGTAATTCTACATAGCCCACCATATCCCACATGGTTTCACATGTTGAACATGTGTGGCCATTGTGCCCCTATACTCATCACGACCATGCTTGGTTACTATGCCGCATTTGGGATGTACCTTACCCGACACCTGCAGCAACTGTAATGGCCAGAAATGTTACTCATCAAGCAGATGTAGGGACTCACATGGATGCCCTGCACAGTTCAGATACAGTAACTCCATCTCTACTCAGTCACTTACCACCTACACGGATGTGTTGTGTGACTGTAGTTTAAGGCAATATCTGACCCAGAATTAATGGACATGCTCCACTTCAGGATATCCAACTCCCTTGGAGCTACACACTCCAGGGGCATATACCTCAGCACAGGTGTTAATAGGACATGCTGGGGGAACAGATTATTATCTGAAAGGCTCCACTCACTGCGCAGTGTAGTCCCTGTTTTGCATAGGCAGAGCCACCCACTGACCACCTACAGGTGACATCTTGACAAGTGGATGGGTGATCGTATGTTTACCCATGGGATATCTTCTGGGTCCCTGCTAGACAGAGGCACAATACACTAAATGTAAATGGGCTGTCTTGTGTGATCTACTATTCACAGGCACAGTGTTCTGATTTGACTAGGTTGCAGAAGCCAAACACACTCTGGCTATGGTTGTACATGCCCTAGGGCAGATAGCCTAGTATCAACCTCTGAACCTATGATAATGTTCATGATGCACAATGTTTATTGCTGATACTGTTTGCAGGTTTTTATCATCTTTGCTTTCCCACTTTCTATGAACCGCTTAGGTATCTGCAGAACATATTTGATTATGACAGGGTTCCACTATATTATATATGTGTCGGTTGTCATATAAGTGTGTGCACCAGGGCAGATTGCTGGATAGTGAGAGGTTCCTGGATTAACACATGCAACTGCCTGATATGTGTGGCCCACTGCTGTACTCCAACATGGCCTAAGTGTGTGAGCATGTTCAGTTCAGACTGTTAGTGTTCTGTTGCCTGACATTTGTCTCATATATTCAAGTGTGTGAGCATGCCCAGTGTGACATTTCAGTATGTTGCTGTCTGAGGTCCACTACATCTGTTGATGTATGTGTACATGTCCAATATTAGCATTTCTACTGTGTGTGTTGAAAGTCAGGTTCTATTCTTACTGCAGGACTCACCTTTGTGTCATAACTCGACAGGGTTTATGCTGTGCCTGCAGGGTTTCTATGGAATACTTTGCACAGACTTATCAACATTTTTTCATACAGGTTAACCACTGTAGTACTGTCATGGTTTAGTGGTACAGTACTATGACTATAGTGCACAGTATCCTGGGTTCGAGACCCATTATTGCTTATATTTTCATACTGAGCAGACCAGACTGCTTAAGGGCCAGTAGAGCAACTATGAGCATGTTGGCTTTTGTTCAGCTATGCCCTACTTAGACCCAGCTTGTCCAACATTGCTCAATATTAACCATCATTGCTGGACGTTGGCCAATATTACTCAACATTCACCACATTTGTACTAGTTGGTGTGTGCAATTTTGTTTACATATACTACATGGTGGTAAATGCTGTTTAGCACTGCTTTATATTGCTTAACACATGGCAATCATGCCTCAGGTGTTGATGCAGGGCTGCCTATGTCGGATGCACATACTACATTCACTATACATGTTTGAAAGCAGGTAGTGTCAACATAGGCATCCCTTTTACTATATGTGCGGGTCAGAGAGAGGTATCATTTCCAGGGTTCCTACTGAGCCAGTGTATGTGCTATGCGTTGCCTCTTTGCCAAGGCCAAAGCATACTGGTCATGCCTCCTTCTGCCTACTGGGGCAGGCTCAGGTTGTTCCTCCTCCGAGTCATGCTCTGCCTGTGATGGCCTTGGCAATGGTGGGGGGCTGTTTGGCCCGGGCCTATGCTGGTCCTGCTGCAGCTGTTTTCACAGGATCATATTATGCATCATAGCACATACCATGACAATTTGGGTACATGTAGTTGGTGAGTACTGCAAGGCTCCACCAGATGTGTCCAGGCACCGGAACCGTGACTTGAGCAGCCCAAACACATGCTCGATTTCATTTCGTGTTTGTGCGTGTGCCTCATTATGGCGTTCCTGTTCAGATGTGTGTGCATTTCTGATGGGTGTCATCAGCCACGGCTCCAGTGTATAGCCAGCATCCCCCACTAGGTGACCATGTGGGATGTCCCCATTGGCAAATGTCTGGTACAGCTGCGTCAGATGCCAGATATGGGAATCATGGTAGCTTCCAGGGCAGCCAGCACACACATTCAGTATTATGCCCCGGGCATCACACACAACCTGGCAGTTGATGGAGGGGAAGTCCTTGTGGTTGAAGTAGACCCTACCCCGCTCACCGGCAGGTGTTTTGATGCATATGTGCGTGCAGTCTATTGCACCCACTACCTTAGGGTATTCCACTATTTGCTGGAAGAGACGCATATTGCTGGCCAATACCTCACAGGAAATGGGGAAGTATACATGCTCACCGACATGTGCTGACATGGCATCCAGGAACTGGTGCAGTACCCTGGAGGCTGATGCCTGTGATATCCCCATCATATCACCAGTTGGTCTCTGGAAGGTACCTGCTGCTAATATTCTTAGGCCAACACATACCTTACTTTCCACTGGGATGGGTTCCCTTCTGTTGGTTCTGTGTGTGAGGCATGGCCTGCACAGCTCAACAATTTGCTGCATGAGATCTCTGTCCACTCTATAGCACTCCACTATCTCCAGCTCATGTAGCCCCTGGTAGGTTACCCTGGGCCTGTACACTGTTCTCCGTCTCCTCACTGTGGGTTGTCCAGCAGCATTTGCATTATCACCACTCTCAGCATGTTGCATATGTCACCTTATAACAGCAATGGCAGCCCCTAACATTTTTTGTCTCAGTAAAGCTTTTTTAGTTTTCACTTCTATTAGCTTACTGCAGTGTTGCAGTGTCTCTTGAGAGAAACATAATGGACTGTTGTTTGCAGAGTTTTAAGTGCTGGGCTGGGCTGGGCTAGTGTTCTGCCTGGGTAATTGCCTGATTCTGATTGTTTTCACCTGCTAGCTCTGCTAGTACTCCCTAGTAACTTCCCTACTATTTGGTGTGCTTCCTTTTTCCTTTCTGTTTCCTCAGGGGGGAGTGCCACGCACACAAGTGCAAACACGTGCACAGCAGCTAACACGAACGTGCACACATGCTTACACAGACTAAAACTTGCTTATTCTTGTTAAAACGCATGCACACTGGCGCAAACTCACTTACAACTGTTTCCACAGCCTTACATATGCTTACTCAAGCTTACACATGCGCACACACGCTAACACACGCACACACTGTCTTACTCAGGTTTACTGGTGAGTACACGCGTGCATGCACACTCAGCAAGAAACTTTGGTGTTATCCACAGCATACACCTTCAATTTATTGACTTTACCTAGCCTCCCTGTTGACACACCTCTTTCAATAACATGTAATTGTTGGCTGACACATGACACACTGCTCCAATGAGCTTCACTCGTTTCATACATACCCCTCTCGTGATGTCACCTATCTTCTACTCTGTTACTCCCCTTATCCTACTCCTACACTCCACTGACTGTGCTCATTTCCTATGTAAACTTGAGATTCACTATCCTAACTCTCATTTGCATAGGATTGCCTACTAATGCTTGGTTACATCTCTTAGACTGAGCTTCCCCCCTAAGCAACCTCTAGTCAGTGGCCATGTGGTCTTCAGCCTGCCATTCACTTGCATTGTAAATTATTTTAGCTATAAAATCCACATTTGTGGATCTTAATTATTAATTTTCTGGTTTTTAGGGTGCAGTGCGTTTGCACGGCGCTGCTCTATGGTTAAACCCCGGAGATCGGGATGAAAAAAAAAGTTATTTTATTTCTATTTTGCATCACTTCCCATTGCCAATGGCTGTATTTTTGGCCATTGGCATGCTTGCTCCTATAAATGCATGCTTTTTTTGCAGCTGTCACGGCTCCATTTTGCTATTTGCAGAACCGTACTCAGTTATCAACTGAGTACATTTCTGCAAATAACACTACTTCTACTCAGATATGTTCGGGTTTCCTGGATCACAAATTTACCTCATTTGCATAGCTTTCACCTGCAAGTGAGGTAATTTGCATATCCAAGCCCTGTCTGTGTAGGACTAGTTTGGAGAGCTCAGTTGCGCGCCACCTACCAGCTGTTCCTGGATCGTTCGGTGGACATGTTGGCTGCATGGAGTCTTACTCTACTCTTAGACTCCATGCAAGCCTTCATGAATCCGGCCCAAAGTATATAGGATTATATAACATTATATGCTTATACTAACTGTAAAGAAAAGAAAAGCTAATTTAATCATATTTTGGGCTATGTAGTGATAAATGTGAATATTATCATGCCAGGAGCCATTAACTGTGGTTTAAGAGGCAAGCATAAAAAGAAAGGAAATTATATAAGAAAAATGTTAGAAGCTATAAGATGTGGTAAGTTAAACTTTGGGACAAAAAATTCATGGACTTACAAAAGGGGTATGTATAGAACAGAAATAGGTTATTTTATAGTATCAGATGGTTTAGTTATAGAAGAGAAGGTAGTTAAAACAGGATTTTCTGATCATCTTACAATATCAATAGAGATAAAAGAAAACAAAGAATATATAAAAATAGGCAAAGGAATAAAAAGGATGATTGAGAAAGCATGGAATGAAAAAGGAAAGATATTAGTAATACAGTTATAGAACGATCATATTATTATGAGAATATTTTATAAAAATTAGTCTGAATGGTAGATGATATTTAAGGAGAAATACAATTTTTTTTACAGTATCAATATGGTGTCAGAAAATAGAAAGAAAATATAAAAGAACATATAATGATGCATTGGAATATTTAGAACATGATAGAAAGTACTTTGACAAAGAAAAAGAATTATGTGAAAAAAATCAAAAACAAATACAAGAATTGTTATATAAGGAAAGACCTTTTTTACAAGGAAAAAGAGAAGTATCAAGTTACTTAAGCAGATTAGTAAAGGAAGATGGTAGTGTAATCAGATAAATAAAAAAATGTAAAAGGAGAAATAGAACTTGGGAAAAGATTATGAATAATGCATTGTAATATGTGCAAGAAAAAGAAGGTAGTGAAAAAACATGGAAAGGAAAACAATTAACAGAAAAAAAGAATAAAGAATTGGAAAAGAAGATTTATTTAAATGAGCTAGATAACGTATTAGGACAAGTAAATACAGAGTTGGCTACAGGCCCAGATATAATAAGGTATGAAATGTATAAAAATGTAAGGGATTGTCAAAAATATTTTTAAGGATTTTGAATGAATGGTTAAACAAAAGTTTTATGTATAAATAATTATGCAGTACAATACTTAAATTCATATAGAAGATGGAAGATAGAACAGAAAGAAAAATTGGAGACCAGTAATATTGAATAATAATGATTATAAGATCTTTATGCAAATAAGACAAAACAGATTTGAAACTAAACTGGAAAATATTATAGAAGATAGCATACATAGTATAAACAGGAAGGGTTGTCATGAATTATGATATATAGAGAAATTGTGGATGATTTTATGAACAGAAAAGAAGAAGCAAAAACCATGATAAGAGATCTCAATATGGTATTTGACACAACTAGACATGAAATCTATTGGGTGATAATTAAAGAATATAATATAACTGAGAAAGTCTGGAAATTATGGATGCCAGCATGTAGTAATAACAAAGTAAAAATACTTGTAAATGGCTGGTTAAGCCAAGAGGTACATATGAAGAGTGGTATAAGACAGGGATGAGCAATGAATTGTATACTCTTTGCATTAGTTATAAATGTGATAGTATAAGAAATAAATTACAAAATGAAGAAGGCAGGGAATATAACATCTAAAGGGTTAAGAATTCCATTTCTGTTAACATATATAGATGACATTATAATAATTGTAAAATACAAAACCTGGATAAACGAATTTACACAAATGACTGGAGATAATGGACATGGTTTTAAATAAAGAGGAAAGTAAGGGTTTAGGTGATGTAGTAAAGATTGGAAGTATATAGTTTACAATTAATGACATTTCTGTGTTAGGTATAAAATTTGGGAATAAAGATGTAAGTAGAAATCAATGGGAAAAACAACAGGAGAAATAAAGCAAACATGTCTTTTCTGGAGAACACATATATTGGGCAGGATTCACAAAGGCTTGCACGGAGTCTAAGAGTAGTGTAAGACTCCATGCAGCCCTCGCGATCCAGGAACATCCCGAAATTCCATGTAAGAGACCAGCTAAAACGTCTCTTACACGGAGTGGACGTGGATATGCTAATCACATCACTTGCAGCTGAAAGGCATTCAAATGAGGTAGATTAGTGATCCACGAAGCCCAAACCAGCCCATGTAAGAGCCGTTTTAGCTGCAGAAATGTACTCAGTTGACTACTGAGTACGTTTCTGCAAATAACACAATGGAACCATGTCAGCTCCAAATAAAGGGTACATATGTGTCAGGCAGCATGCCAATGGCCAAATATGTGGCCACTGGCAAGGTACCCCGATGCAAATATGAGAAATAAATATTTGTTTAAACGCAGTGCAGCCCCGCGCAAACAGGCTGCGCTATATAAAATATAAAAATGAAGGTTATAAACCCACAAATGTGGGTTTTATGCAATACATGGATTTACAATGCAGGGACCAGCAGACCAAAAACAACATGGAAACCGTTTAGTGGTTGCTAAGGGGGGAAGCTGAGTCTAAGACATGTAACTAAGCATTAGTAGGCAATCTGATGTAAATGAGTGTTAGGATACTGAATCCCACTGTCACATAGCAAATGAGCACATTCTAAGTAGTGTAAGAGTTACATAAGGGGGGGGGAACAGAGTAGGAGATAGGTGACATCACAGGGGGGAATGGCAGAAAGAAATGCAGTTCATTGGAGGTCAGTGTTACATGACAGATGTCAGACACATATCATGGAAAGAGGAGTGCCACAAGATAAGCATGGGAAAGTCAAGAAATGGAAGGTGTACACTGTTGCTTACACCAAAGTTTCTTGCTGGGCGTGCATGTGCATGTGTGCGCGCCATGAGGTGCGAGTAGGGCAGTGTGCGCACGTGTAAGGCAGACTGAGCATGTGGGAGCTTGTTGGCAGACTTGTAAGACTGTTTGCGCTGGTGTGCGCATGTTTTAACCCCAATAAAAAGAATCTAAACTGTGTAAGCCTGTGTGCGTGCATGTAAGCCACTGTGAGCGTGTTTCTTCTGGTATGCGCGTTGCTCCCCCCTGAGGAAACAGAAAGGAAAAAGTAAGCAACAGAATTAGTAGGAAGCTAGCAGGGAATACTGCTGGAGCTAGCAGGTGAAAACAATTAGAAGCAGGCAATTACACAGGCAGAATAGTAGCCCAGCCAAGCCCTTAAAACTCTGCAAACAGCAGTGTAGGATGTTTCTCTCAAGAGACACTGCAAGACAGGAGTAAGCTATTAGAAGTGAAAACTGAAAAAGCTGAACTCACAGCAGAAATGCTAGGGGCTGCCATAGCTGTCATAAGGAGACATAGGCTACTTGCTGAGGGTGGTGACAATGCAAATGGTGCCAGACAACCCACAGTGAGGAGACGGAGAAGAGTGTACAGGCCCAGGGTCACCTACCACGGGTTACATGAGCTAGAGATAGTGGAGCGCTATAGAGGGAACAGAGACCTCCTACAGCAAATTGTTGAGCTGTGCAGGCCACACCTCACACACAGAACCAACAGAGGGGAACCCATCCCAGTAGAAACCAAGGTATGAGTTGGCCTAAGAATACTATCAACAGGTACCTTCCAGAGACCAGCTGGTGATATGATGGGGATATCACAGGCATCAGCCTCCAGGGTACTGCACCAGTTCCTGGATGCCATGTCAGCACATGTCGGTGATCATGTATATTTCCCCAATGCCCGTGAGGTATTGGCCAGCAATATGCATCTCTTCCAGCAAAAAGCGGAATACCCTGAGGTAGTGGGTGCAATAGACTGCACGCACATACGCATCAAAGCACCAGCTGGTGGGCGGGGTAGGGTATACATAAACCGCAAGGGCTTCCCCTCCATCAACTGCCAGGTCATGTATGATGCCCAGGGCATAATAATGAATGTGTGTGCTGGCTGCCCTGGGAGCTACCATGATTCCCATATCTGGCATTTGACGCAGCTGTACCAGACATTTGCCAATGGGGACATCCCACATGGACACCTAGTGGGGGATGCAAGTTATGCACTGGAGCCGTGGCTGATGACACCCATCAGAAACGCACACACACCTGAACAGGAACGCCATAATGAGGCACATGCACAAACACGTAATGTAATAGAGCATGTGTTTGGGATGCTCAAGTCATGGTTCCGGTGTCTGGACACATCTGGTGGAGCCTTGCAGTACTCACCAACTACATGTACCCAAATTGTCATGGTATGTGCTATGCTACATAATATGATCTTGTGAAAACAGCTGCAGCAGGACCAGCATAGGGCCGGGCCAAACAGCCCCCCACCATTGCCAAGGCCATCACAGGCAGAGCGTGACTCGGGGAAGGAACAACCTGAGCCTGCCCCAGTAGGCAGAAGGAGGCATGCCCAGTATGCCCTGGCCTTGGCAAAGAGGCAACGCATAGCACATACACTGGCTCAGTAGGAACCCTGGGAATGATACCCCTCTCTGACTCAGTCATATAATAACAGGGATGCCTAAAATGACCTGACTTGCTCTCAAACATGTACAGGGAGTGTAGTATGTGCATCCGACAGAGGCAGCCCTGCAACACCACCTGAGGCATGAATGCCATGTGTTAAGCAATGTAACACCATATAGTATATGCAAACTTGATGACCCTGACTAACATCCTACCCTCACCAAGCATGATGCCATAATATGACGATGAGATGATCAATTGCAATAATTGGCTGAAGTATTGCTGATAGTCAAAGGGGATCCAATGTGTGCCAGCCTGGGATAACATGCTGAGCATGACATGATGCTCCACCTGCTAGGGGTGGCATGCACCTATCAGTCCTGGCCATATGGATACTGGCAAAGGCTGTTGTTACCCACAGCGTGCCTTGAATAGGTAAGGCTCAAAACACAAACCCACCTCCATAGGTATCACAACGGATAACAACCTAGATGTAATGCTACCCAATGCCAGAAGTCTAAACAGCAAGATGCATGCAGTCTAAACTCCCCCAGTATGGAGAATGTTGATATCTGTCCTGTAACAGAAAACTGGGTCAAGGCTCACAACAGCACCCTAACACTACCAGGTTACACCTCATACTGTGCTGTACAGCCTCAAAACATGGAACAAGCTACAAAAGGAGGGTGACTAACAATAATTGTCAAGGATAACCACACCCCCATGTTGGTACCACAACAAGAAGCAGCATGGACTAGCCATGGTCAAGTAACAGTGGCTAAAACTGCCTCCCAGTTTATAGCCTGCTACAGACTACCATCCTAACACCAGGAACTGCACTTGGCCTATGTTGGAATACATGAATATATCAAGCCCTCCAAACCACATTATATTGGATGACTGAAAATACCCAAACATAGACTGGGAGCATTATTTTAGCTCCAACACTGTAGGACAAAAGTGCCTATAATCCATAAACCAAAATGCCCAGGAACAACATACCACTCCCACAAGAGGGGTAAGCATACTGGATGTGATAATCAGCAACATGGGTACTGGATGGCAAGATGAGAAGTGTATCCCTCACTGGAAAGACCAGACCATAGAGTAATCACACCGGATATACACATCCTGACCACAGTCCCTGGCCAGAAAACCACAGTGAAAAATGTGTAAAGCAAATGTTGCACTCCTCCAAACTGATGTGAAATCCATTAAAGGCCCTGTGCAGGTGCAAAATATGGACCACACCTCAGAACCTGTTATACAGGCATTCCATGAACACTGCCAGGAATGCATGGATTATGCAATCCCAAATAAAACCAAGACACAATGCCATACTCGCAGGCATCTGGCATGGTGGACTCCAGCCATTACCAAACCATGCAAGAGAATGAGAAACCTACTACATGATAGAGCAAACATAAAAAGGGAAGTAATCACTCATCAGTAGTATGGCAATAAAATATCTCCACTCATACAATCCACTAAGGCCAGCTACAACAAGTTGAATCTGTGAATCTTGAGGCAATGTTACACCTGCCCCATGTACACAGACAAACCTCACCTCCCCCCAAGAAATACAAATATATGTGAGAGATGCAACCATTTATCCAAACCGGAGGCTGAGCTCTCTCAACTCAGTACTGTCAAAACTAGTCAGGAGGAGAAGGTAACCACACACACCACAAACCCAGTCTCACATAGACCTATCACAACTGCAAACCAAAGACATAAACACAGAAAAACATTCCCAGAGGCCCTAATTACAAACACACCACATCAACAGAGGCTTCCAAAGCAGACACCCAAGCAACCACTACCTCCAAACATAGCACATGCAAAACATAGTACAAAATGCTGGTGTGCCAAACAGTCACAGGCCAGAAGGAGAAACAACATGCCTGATACAGTTGTAATAGGTGACTCCATAGTCAGACACACTGCTGTCCCACTCACCAGACTGAACAAGGGAAAGGGTACAGTAAGCTGCCTGTAGGCTGCTACAATATGCCACATAACACAAGTATGCAGGTCACCCCAAAGCAAGTAGAAATATGATGCAGTCATTGTCCGTGCTGGCGTGAATGACCTGAGATGTACCTCCCGGACTACATGAAAAGAGACATAGATGAGCTCTCTGATTATGTAGTCCAGGCCGGTATGACACTGACCGTGTGCAGCATCCTACCCTCACCAAGAATGATGCCGCAGTACAAACACAGAATGATCAGCTTTAACAAATGGCACAATTACTGGTGTCATTCCAAGGGGATCCAATGTCTGCCTGCTTGGGATGTCATGCTTGACAAGCCACGCTGCTGTGCCAGGGATGGCTTGCACCTGTTACCCCTGGGCATCTGGATATTGGATAAGGCTCTTGCCACCTCCATAGAGCCTTTCGTAGGCAAGGCTGAAAAGACTAACCCACCTCCCTAGAAAACATAAGTGGAAAGAAACATAAGGGTAATGCTGCCCAATGCCAGACGTGTAAACCTCAACATGCATGCTCCCGAGGCCCTCCCCAGTATGGAGAACATCGATGTCCGTGCAGTGGCAGAAACCTGCAGCAAGGCTCCTAACAGCACACCAGCACTGCCAGGTTATACCTCATATCATGCGTTATGGCCCCAAAACCTGGACCAAAACATAAAAGGAGGGGGAGTATCCATATTCAGCACAGACACCCACACGTCCAGATAACTGACAATGCACAAAGCATTGGAGACCACCCATGAACAACTAACCGTAGGCAAAACTGCTGTACATTCTGTAGCATGCTACAGACCACACTCTCACACACAGGAACCCCACTCAGCCGTCCTGAAGACACTGGACAGTATGAATGTCTCACCAAATACCAAACAAGGTACTCACAAATTACCACATAGGTGGTAATCCATTATGTATGGAAGGAGTAATCAGGGACCTAGGGACACAAGTGGACAGTAACCTGTCATGTGACACTCACATTGCCAACGTGGCTAGGAAGACTGTATATATTTAACACCATATCATGAAAGGATTCACATCAACGTCAACAGAAGTTCATTGTGCCCCTATACTCTTCTCTTATCAGACCCATAATCTAGTACAATGCCTCATTTGGGATGCACCTTACCCGACACCTGCAGCAGTTAGAAAGACCTCAAAGGTACCTCACCAAGAGGATAAAGGGTCTCAAATATTTGTCATATGCTGCCTGGCTGTAGACACCCCAGCTGTATGCAGTCACATACTGCCTACGCAGAGGCGTTGCATGCCTGTTGTACAAGACCATGTCCAACACAGGAGTAATGGACATGCTCCACCCCAGAAAACCCACATTCATTGGAGCTGTGAGAGTGAGAGATGTCATCCTCAACACATAATGAAATAGGATGCGCTGGAGGGACAGATACATAACCCAGAGGCTCCCTACACCCTGGAACGGAATCCCACTCCATGTTAGGCAGAGTCCCTCACTGACTGTCTTCAACAGGAATCTTGCCAAGTGGATGGATGATCATAGATGTACACTGGGGGTCTTCACTGTGTCACGTCCAGACAAAGGCACAGTAAAGTAAATCATAAATGGCCATAATATTCACATAGCAAGGGGTGGCGAAAGCCACACACACTCTGGCTAGGGATAGAAATGCCCTAGGGCAGATAGCCTAGTATGAACCTATGAACCTATGAAGATACAAATTGTACAGGACACTAAGGATAATCACAAGGCTTTCTTAATTGATGGTAGGAACCTTGTTGGGAATTCACAGATATGCTCTGAATCACTCAAATATTACAAACAACATATCAAACACACACACACATATTGCCAACATCCAACCTGACAGGTGCAGTGCAACCACCCCCCAAAATGCAAAATATCTATCCCAGCAGAGTGTTGGCCCCTTGACTTTGCAGATGCTGAGGTAACAGCCAACATCTACACAACAAAACACACAGCATCAATGGTATGAGATGGTGTCCTGGGCTGAGTCCAACATGGACTCCAAGAAGAAGAATAGAATGCCAAATAACACTACTGCTCAATGTCAGCCTTACCAAAGGATATGTATCCAAAGAGCAGTGTACAACAACAGTGGTCCTTCTACACAAAGGTGTTGCCTGAATGGAAACTGCAAACTATCACCCCAGAATGCTGACAAGCTTGGTCTGCAAAGCTATGGAAAGGATCAGCATGTACCTCAGACATAAAGATATTGGGGACCTACTGACACAGGACCCTACCCAGTGTGGCTTTCTTAAGTGCAGATCCTGCCCCTTAAACATGTTTGACTCATTTGAAACAATCATTAAGGTCATTGATGAGGGGAATGTGGTCCACACAGCCTAGCTGGACCTTGCAAAAGGCTTTCATACAATACCCCACATGTTCATTATAGATAAGCTCACCAGCTTAAATATAAACCCCTATGTCAGTAGAGGGGTTGCAAACCAGACCAAGGACAGAACTGACATGGTCAGAAATACTGCAGCCATGTCAGACTACAAACCAGATGCAACTGGCATCCCACAAGGCTCGGTCCTGGGACCTCCCTTGTTTGGTATATATGTCCCATAGGTACAGGCCAACATGGAAGGACTGTGTCTGAACAAGTTTGCAGAGGACTACAAACTGGCTACCATATCTGACCTTCCAGCTGACACAAGCATCCCACAAAAGGGCCACATAGAAACAGACAACTGGTGCCATAGCCATGTCAGCAAGCTAATTGCAGAAAAGTATATAGTCAACCCCTGTGGATATACAGTAAGTGCCCACCAATTACCACATAGGTGTTAACGCATTAAGTACTTAAGATGTAATAAGAGACCTGGGGACACAAGTTGATAGATATCTTGCATTGGACAAGCATGTGGCTGTAGTGGTTACAGAAACATACCATATACCCACCTAATCATGAAGGTAGTCAGATCTAGATCAGGGGAGGTCATTGTGGCTCTGCAGTTCATCCTTCATCAGCATCACAATCGACTACAATGGCCCTGTGGGATGTACCTCAGCAGACACCTCCATCAACTGGAAAGACCCTAAAAGTAACTCACCAGGAGTATCAAAGAGCTTGAACAGATGCCATGTGTTGCCTGATTAAACAAACTGCAGCTCCACACACTGCCATACTGCCCGCCCAGAGGCAAGCTGTGCCTGATGTATAAAGCCATGTCCAAGCTGGAATCAATGAACATGGTGCACCTTGTACAATCTGAATGGCAGTGAGCTATACACATGAGAGACCTGAACCCCAGCACTGACATACATAGGACAAGCTGTACTGAATGATCCATAACACAGAAGCCACCCCAACTCTTGAGTAAACCTCCCAATACAGGTTCGCCAGAGAGTCACCCATCGACTCTCCTCAAGAGGAATCTTGATGAGTGGATTGGAGATGGTAGGTTTACCCTGGGCATCACTGTTATGTCACGGGTAGACGGAGGCACAGTATACTAACCATGACATATGTCATGGCAAACTCCAGTTACAATGTGTGTCGAAGGACAAACACACTCTCTGACTAGCATTAGAAATGGCCTAGGGCACATCGCTAGTGTTTGCCAATGTCCACCTATGTTGTGGAATACACTACCAATGTTGGACAAGCCTGGTTTAAGTAGTCCATATCTGAACATAATGCAACATGGTCATATGCGCACAACTGGCCCCTAAACAGTCTGTTGTGCTCACTATGAAAATTTAAAGCAGTGATAGGACTAAAGCCCAGGATACTGTCTACCACAGTGAAGGTACTGAACCAGTACACTATATGGTACTACAGTGTTAGGTCAGTATGAAAGGATGTTGACAACTGTATGCAAAGTATCCCATGCAAACCCTGCAGGCACAGTATAATCCCTGTTGTCTTCAGACATGAATCAGTTGTCCAGTAAGTACACAACATGACACCCAACACACAACCATAAACGTGAGATATTGTTGAAGTTCACACTCATCCACAAATGTGGTGGACTGCAGAGTTCAACATATGGAAAGCTCACACTGGGCATGCTCGCACACTTTGATAAATGAGACATATGTCAGACAACATGCCAGGGAAAGGCTGAACTGGGCATGCTCACACACTTAGGCCATATCTCAGTTTAGCAGTTGGCCACACATATCTGATATTTGTACATGTTATTCCAGGAACCAACCACATTACAGCAATCTGCCCAGTACACACAGTTACATGACTACAGAGACATAAGTGATATAGTGTATCCCTCTCATATTCAAACATCTTCCACAGATACACAAGTTGTTCATAGAAACAGGGAATGCTATGGTAATAAAACCTGCAAACAGTCTATCAGCAACAAATATTGTGCATCTGACAATTAAACATATGGGTGTAGAGGTAAATACTAGGCTGTTTGCCCTAGGGAATGACAGCTTAGCCAGAGTGTGCTTGGTGTCTGCATCCCCAGTACAGTAGGCTACTGTGCCACTGTAAAGTATGTCACATAAGGCACCGTTTGAGGCTAGTGTGCTGTGCCTCCATCAAGCAGGGACACAGTGGAGATCCCAGGGGTTGAATTTGCTATGCCACATCCATGTTGTTGGATTCTGCTGGAAGAGGGTTGGTGAGGACCTCTAAGAGTAATTTGGCATCAATAACAGACTGAGAGGAGCCTTATCTGCGGTGTCTGGACAATTTCACTGTCAACACGTTGTTGTGATGATTATGAGGGATTGAAGTGTCATGCCAGTACTGTTCAGAGATGTCCCCCCTCTGTGGGCTACTGTTCTGCAATGTATTAGCTCACTCCATCTGTTGGACAGCTCATATATGGCTGGTGTACACCTGACAGGGTGTCCTGTTGTGGAGGAGTCATGGGTATATTTGGGATAGCATGATCAATGCAAACCGTCCACATGCTCATAGAATGCAATTGTCAAAGGATTATGCAGAGTGGCCTGTATACTCCCCCAGCATGGGTCCTTTGAAGTCTTCCACCCCAGTCTTCACGAGTGCAAAGTCTGCTTTTGATAAATACACTTTGTTTGCAGTGACAACCTTGCCTGGGGGTGGGGATGGGATATGGATGTCCAGGGAAAGGTGGGTATGGTCAGATATCAACAATGGTGGTCTACCTCTGGTGTGGAACAGTGAGTACCCATGTTGCAGATGGTCAGGTGCAATATGTATTCCCCCTTGTGGCTGTGGTGAGTGGTCCTGCCATAGCACATGGACTCACAAATTGTAGTGGCTGTAGGGTAATGTTGTAGAGGCCTGACTAGTTCCCACACACAATATACCTGTACCTGACGTTAACAACTGGAATGGTGTATGTGAACACCTTCATATCTTGGCACTGTTCCCAGGGAAGCAAAGTGTGTGTCCCAGATGTGGGAGGGGTGGTCTGAACTGGTTGTGTTGTGTGTTACAGGTCCTGTGGTCATGAAGCATGGTATAAAACATAACCTGCCAGTGCTGATGTGCATATCTGACCCTGAAGTAGGTGGCTGCAAATGCATATATATGCTATCTCCCACCTGACAAGTAGTAATAGATGTACATACCTCTGTATAAATGATGATGTCAGCACCCTATATATACTGCAGGTGCGGAGCAGATGCCCAGTAATTCGGATAGTGCACACTGCTAATGTGTCTCCCTCAAGTGTCATAATATAGTTAGGTAGGGGTTTGAATCCTGAAAATGCTCTGTGTGAGTGGAGTTGGTGTGTGTGAGAAAATTGTCCCTTTTGGCAACTAGGAAAACACACTACAGGATGCACATTCCCCTTTCTAAACACTGATGATGTCAGCACCCTATAAGTACAGCAGGAGAAGGGAAACCTCCCAGTAATGCGAACAGCACGCTCCTCAAATGGGTTCATCTTCAGTGTCATAACATAGTTAAGTAGGGGTTTGAAACCTGCAAATGCTCAGTGTGTGTGTTTGCGTGAGGGGGGTTAGTGTGTGTGTAATTCTGTGGGAGGGAAATGTCCCTTTGGCAACTAGGAGAACACACTACAGGATACACATTCCCCTTTCTAAACACTGATGATGTCAGCACCCTATAAGTAAAGCAGGAGAAAAGAAACCTCCCAGTAACGTGAATAGCTCGCTCTGGAAATGTGTCCATCTTGAGTGTCATAACCTAGTTAGGTAGGGGTTTGAATCCTGCAAATGACAAGTGTTTGGGTGAGGTGGGTTAATGTGTGTGCAATTTTGTGTGAGAGAAATGTCCTTTTTGGCAACTAGCAGAACACACTACAGGATGCACATTCCCGTTTCTAAAAACTGATGATGTCATCACCCTATAAGTAAAGCAGGAGAAGAAAACTTCCCAGTAATGTGAATAGCGTGCTCTGCTACAGTGTCTGTCTGGAGTGTCATAACATAGTTAGGTAGGGGTTGAATCCTGCAAGTGTGTGTGTTTGGGTGAGGGGGGGTTTGTGTGTGTGCAATTCTGTGTGAAAGAAATGTCCCTTTTGGCAACTAGCAGAACACACTACAGGATGCACATTCCCCTTTCTAAACATTGATGATGTCAGCACCCTATAAGTACAGCCGGAGAAGGGAAACCTCCCAGTAATTTGAATAGCATGCTCCCCTACTGCGTCCGTCTTGAGTGTCATAAAATAGTTAGGAAGGGGTTTGAATCCTGCAAATGGCAAGTGTGTGGGTGGGGTGGGTGTGCAATTACATGTGTGAGAAAACTGACCCTTTTGGCAACCAGTACAACACACCAGCTGCTGCATATTCCAATCTCTACACAGAGATGATGTCAGCACCCTACAAGTACAGCAGAATAGGGCAAATCTCTCAGTAATGCAAATAGCACGCTCTGCTACTGCGTCTCTCACTACTGTCATAGCACAGTTAGTTATGGCTTTGAATTCTACATATGCCATGTGTGTTTTTGTCACACAGAATGCCCATGTGTGTGGGTTGTTGTTCACAATAGTGCATGACATCAATTAAACCAGTAATGGCAATGGACACAGATGATGTATGTGTGTGCCAAATACACATATATACTTGTGACCTTCAATAGTTCCCATGTCTGACGCCTGCCACATGTGAATACATGGTATTTGCACTGGATAACATTATGACTGTGGTCTTCTGTGCGGGTGCTGCATGTGGTATGTGTATATACAGTGTGAGTTGTATATGGTATCATCCTAGCAGCGAGGGATACACATCTGGTCTGGGGCATATAGTCTACATGTTGTTGATGAACAGGTGCTGCATGTTTTCACCTGTTGTGGGAGTGGTAACAAGTTGTTCCATAGCAATGCAGTGACTACATGCTAGGAGCCTTTCAGCTAGGGTGTTGTAGCTACAGTAATTCATCAGCAATCAGTAATACTTCAGCATTCATGGTGAGGGTATGATGCCAACCAAGGTCAGGGTCATACCAGCCTGTGCCACATGCTCAGACAGCCCTTCTATGTTCCCTATCACGTAGTCCAGTGAGGTACATCACAGGTCAGCCATAGTGGCATGGACAATGACTGAGTCATATGTGTCCATGCCTCTGACTGACCTGTATGCTTGTGTTATGTGGTGAACCATAGTGCCCCACGGGCATATCACTGTGACCTTCACCTTGTCTAGCCTGGTGAGCGGGACCTCACTGTACCGGACAATAAAGGTACCTAACACAACTGTAGCAGGTGTGTTGTCTAGCCGTACAGGCTGTGACTGTTTGGCACACAGGATTTGTGTGCTATATGTTGCACGTGCTGTGTTCTGGCTTAACGTATGTCTGTGTGCCAGCTGCAGAGGTGTCTGCTGCTCAGGCAGGATGCTATTCTGAGGCTCCACGAATGCCCCCCGTGTGTTCATGTGTTTGGATTGCTTTCAGTGTAGGTCTACATCAGACTGGTATTGTAGTCACTGTAGTATTTCATGCCACCTGACAGGTTATGCCAGTACTGGGTTCAGAGTGCTTAGTCCCCAGTTTGGCTATGTGGTTGCATCTCATACATGTGTTGTACGTCCATGTGTAGGGGAGAGGGTTGACTGTGTACATGTGGCAGCTGTGACATTGCCACATGACTCACATATTCCACAACTGTACCATAGAGGTGACTGACAAGTGACCTTTGCACATGCTACCATAGTATTGTGATTGCCATGGTGATTAACAGCACATAGGGCCAATGGGGAACAAGGTACAGAAAGTGAGTATGTGAGGGTGTAGTGCCTGTGATTAGTTAGCACTGGCATATATGACTGCTCACGTGGTCAAATGCCAGGTAAGTCATATGCAATGTGTCACAGGCAATGTACATGCAAACAGGAGAAACAGTGACGTTCTGTCAAGTGAGACATGGACATACATATAGTAAGCTATGCAGATGTCACTAGGAGTCCACAGAAGCTCTGTAAATCTGCATTGCAGGTGGGATCAGTGTTCCAGGGTAACTGCAGGCAAACATGCATGCAAACAAAGCTACAGTAAGCAGGGCTGCATGTAGTCCATTGTACAACAAACAAGCTGTACCACTTCCAGTAGGTAACAGTGCAAATATGCAGGCACTATACACATGTACATGGAAATACACAGGTCCGATGGCCAGGGTCCAGTCTCAGTGCACACAAGTGTACAGACCATGTACCGTCAGGATGTACAATAACCGGATGGAAACACAGGTGCTCATACCTGCAGTAATACACATGTCAAATAGACACTGAGCCTTCACTCAGTTGTTCCATACTTAGTAGGATGTATGCTACCTGTCCTGCCACCACAGTATCCCTGACATTTATGGGGACTCTCCCTCCTGTGAAAGTTAGTTTTGTGTGTTGGGTCTGTCTAGCATGGTATGAGATGTGAGCTTGCAGTGCTAAGGTGCTCCTGTGTGTCCTGTACCAGTCATGTAGTACAGCACACATATCAACATCCTCAAACATCCGCATTGCAGAGTCCAGTGTGGGCAACATGCCACATGCAGTTTACATGCCCATCATTGCGTATCAATACTTTCATTACCTTATCCCCTGTGCTACCTATGTATGTAACTTTCTGTTGACATCCTTACCACCAGTATGCCAGCATGTGCAGATGACACACTATGGTACTTACCATGGGTGTAGAAAACAGTACAAGAAAATCATACCCTTACTGCATCAGGCATGCTGGGATATATCCACAATTATATTAGCACACAGTACTGTTAACAACATGATACTATTACTACATGTCTATGTAGTCACCATGTGCATCAGCAACATGTTAACCTGTACCTGCACTGATGATACTGATTGCAGGAGGTGGCACAGTTTCATCATATGCACAGGGTGTGAACTTTGTATGCCTGTGTCTGCCACTGATACCACCAATTGACATGTATGTGTATGTGTGTTGGTGAGGGACAGCAGTACAAGGTGGGGCAATGTTGATGCAGTGTGTGCGTGTATGTGGTAGCCCTAGGTGTTGTCAATTCGCATGTGTGTATGGATGCACACAGTTCCACCTCATGGCTGCCATATACCGGTGTTTGTGGACAGCCACAGACTGTACCTGCCAGGTCATATAGATCAGTGTCTCTGGCCATGGACATGGTACCTGTGCCTTGCAGGGGTGCTACAGACCGTATCTGGAACCAATCCAGACTGGGTACTGTCATCAGAAGCAGGTGTTCGTTGACTGGACACAGATCCTTGTTGGGCCTGTCCAGAGCCATGTGCACATGGTCTCCTGGGGCGGTCTGATGACAGCTGGGGCTGCTGCTGGCACTATGGGGGCAGCCGTGGCCCTGATGTCATCTGTGACAACTGCCAGCTGCTGCTGTTTCTGGCATATGCCCACATCGACGCCTCAACCGTCCACCATTGCCCTGGCTCATGGACATGTAGTTGTGGAACTGATCTAATATGTCCCCACAATGTCTGTCTATGACATTGGTGAAATTACGGATGGCAGCCGCAATATCAAGCATACTGTCAGTCATGGCTGTGCAACATGCTGTCAGCTCCCTCAGACCCTGTCTGGTGTACCGTTCCATATGTGACTGTGCCTGCATGACAGCCTGAAATATAGCTGAGGCTGTAAGACCTCTGTGGGCATGTCTGACAGGGGCTGTATGCCCACGGATGCTCCCACGAGAACCCCTGGACATCTGTCTGTGTGGTACCATCTCAGGGCCATGCCCATGGCTGCTGTGTGGGGAAGCATGTGCCACAGATACCACATTACCCTGGTCAATGCCCACTGTATCCTGTCCATCACATAGGGACATTGGTGACAAAGGCTGTATTGGCAAGATGACTGTGCGCATTGATGGGGTTGACAGCTGTGTACTGTCAATTGGCTGACCAATGACGGACCCTGGCACACCTTCCTGTGCCATTACACAGATATCATCATTATCAGTACCCATAGCACCTGATTCAGGTTCCCTGCTGCATGACACCAGAGCAGCACCAGAACCTGTGGGAGGGAAATAGGAAACACAGTTTACAATGTCTACACAATGTTACCAGTGATGCACACATGCACACATGCACACGTGCACACATGCACACATGCACACATGCACACATGCACAGGTGCACATATGCACACATGCACACATGCACACATGCACAGGTGCACACATGCACACATGCACACATGCACACATGCACACAGTTGCACACATGCACACACTTGCACACTTGCACACTTGCACACAGTTGCACACTTCCACACAGTTGCACACAGTTGTATACTTGCACACTACTCAGTATGTGAGATATCAACACACAGACACAGACACACCTGCATGCATACACAGAGCACTACTAAGTGAGCCTAATATTACTATTACTATCAAGACTATTAAAGGTATTGTTAATACACACTCAACTCCGCCAAGGACGGTCCCAAGCCCGTCTGAAAAAGGAGGAGGGTTGGGCTTAGGGTTAGCAAACCCATCCTGTAAAAAACAAATTGCTACAAAAAAACCAACTACAGGAAACACAGACAATCTTGTCTTGGAAGAGGAGAGTTCTTCAAATGGAAGATTTATGAAGTTTTGTGGCCAAAGTGGAAAGGATGCCACAAAGCAGAGTACCCTTCTCTCTACCAGGAAAATAAACATTGGCACATGGAATGTCAGGACCATGTATGAGCTAAGCAAGGCAGCCCAAGTGGCAGCAGAAATGAGAAATAACAACTTGAGTTTGTTGGGAATCAGCGAGACAAGGTGGACAGGGGCTGGTCAGTGTCGATTATCTACAGGAGAGTTGTTGCTTTATTCTGGACATGAGGACAGTGAAGCACTTCACTCCCAAGGGGTTGGTCTTATGTTGGCTAAACAGGCTCAGAGAGCCCTGATTGGATGGGAAGCACATGGCCCCAGGATCATCACAGCTTCATTCCGTACAAAGAAGAAGAAAATTGTAATGAATGTGGTCCAGTGCTACGCACTAACTAATGACAGTGAAGAGGAAGATAAAGATCAGTTTTATGAAAGACTGCAGCAGATCCTCGAGACCTACCCAGACAAAGACCTTACTATCCTTATGGGTGATATAAATGCCAAGGTCGGATCTAGCAACATAGGATATGAGCAAATCATGGGTACACATGCTCTGGGAACAATCAACGAGAATGGTGAAAGGTTTGTTGATCTATGTGCTCTCAACAATTTGGTCATTGGAGGCAGCATTTTTCCCCACAAAAGGATACACAAAAATACATGGGTCTCCCCTGACTATACAACAGAAAACCAGATAGATCACATATGCATCTGTAGAAAGTTTAGAAGAACATTACAAGATGTCAGAGTGAAAAGAGGGGCAGATGTAGCATCTGACCATCACTTGCTGGTGGCTAGACTGAAGCTAAAGTTAAAAAGAACCCAGGTTCAGGAGTCATCTAGAAGAATCAAATACAATGTTCATCTATTGAAAGATTCTCAGACAAAAGAACAGTTCAACATTGCACTGAAGAACAAATTTGAAGTGCTACAAGAACTGGTTGAGGAGGGTGGAGTAAACAGCTCATGGCAGAATGTGAAAAAGGCTGTAGACTTAGCTTGTCAAGAGACACTGGGACCTAAAAAGTATCATCAGAAAGAGTGGATCACTGCAGAAACACTGGTAAAGATAGAAGACAGAAAGAGGAAAAAGGCAAAAGTAAATAACAGTAAAACCAGAGCTTCAAAGAGCAAGGCCCAAGAAGAATATGCAGATGCCCACAGAGAGGTCAAAAGATGCACTAAAATAGACAAGAAAAATTATGTGGAACAGTTGGCAGTTGAGGCAGAACTGGCAGCTTACAGTGGTAACACAAAAATGTTGTATGATATCACCAAGCGACTTTCAGGAAAGTACAGTAAGCCAGAGAGACCTGTTAAAGATAAGCAAGGGAAAACCATCAATAGTATAGAACATCAACTGAAAAGGTGGGTGGAACACTTTGAAGAACTCCTAAACAGACCGTCACCTCTAAACCCTCCAATTATTGAGCCAGCCAATGAAGATCTATCAATCAATTGTGAAAAGCCAAGCAAGGAGGAGATCAGGAAAGCCATCATCCAAATGAAAAATGGGAAAGCGGCAGGACCAGATAACATCTCGGCAGAGGCCCTTAAAGCAGACCTGAATACATCAGTGGAGATGTTGTATCCACTCTTTGAAAGAATCTGGGCAGAGGAAACTGTTCCTTCAGAATGGAAAGAGAGCCATCTCATTAAGCTTCCCAAGAAAGGGGACCTTAGCAAATGCGACAACTACAGAGGCATCAATCTTCTATCACTTCCAGGAAAAGTTTTCAACCGTATCCTTTTGGAAAGGATAAAGGACATCACTGACAAAAAGCTGAGAGAAGAGCAGGCAGGCTTCCACAACAATAGATCGTGTACTGATCAAATTGCAATGCTCAGAATAATTGTGGAACAGTCAGTTGAATGGAACTCACCATTGTATATCAACTTTGTTGACTTTGAAAAGGCGTTTGATAACGTGGACAGAGAGACACTGTGGAGCCTTCTGAAGCACTATGGTATACCAACGAAAATAGTAAATTTGATAAAGAACTCATACAATGGTCTATCATGCAGGGTTATACATGGAGGGCAGCTCTCTGAAAGCTTTCAAGTAAAAACTGGGGTCAGGCAAGGATGCTTACTGTCACCATTCCTCTTCCTGTTAGTTATCAATTGGATTATGAAGAAATCTACTGCAGGACAGAAAAATGGGATCCAATGGACCCTATGGAATCAGCTGGAAGATCTGGACTATGCTGATGATCTCGCCCTCATCTCTCACAGCCAGCAGCAAATGCAAAACAAGACAAATTTGGTGGCAGTTACAGCACTAGAGGTGGGTCTTAACATTAACAATCTGAAGACAAAGATCCTTAAATTAAACTCCACAAATACTAACCCTATCACTCTGCAGGGGAAGCCACTGGAGGAAGTGCAGTCCGTTACCTACCTTGGCAGCATAATTGACAAGCAGGGTGGATCAGAAGCTGATGTCAGGGCAAGGATAGGAAAAGCAAGAGCAGCCTTCATACAGTTAAATAGGGTCTGGAAAACAAGAGAACTATCCTTGATCAACAAGATAAGGCTGTTTAACTCTAACGTGAAGTCAGTACTGCTGTATGGGGCAGAGACATGGGGGTTAAACAAGACCACCACTAAAAAACTTCAGACATTTACAAATAGCTGTCTCAGGAAGATTTTATGGATTCTATGGCCAGACACTACGCCACCCTTTTGGAAAGGACCAACCAACTTTCGATTGGGGAAGAAGTTAAGAGGAGGAGGTGGAGATGGATCGGGCATACTCTTCGCAAACCAGCAAACAATATTACAAGACAGGCGTTGCGCTGGAATCCTCAGGGGAAGAGAGGAAGAGGCTGCCCACGAAACACCTGGAGGCGAGACTTTGAGGCAGATGCTAAGCTTAGAGGCTACACATGGAACCAAATAGAACAATTGGCCCAGGACAAGATTCGGTGGAGAGCTGTAGTTGGTGGCCCATACCCTGTCAAGGGTGACAGGCATAAGTAAGTAAGTAAGTAATACACACTCACCAGCATGGATAGGCTGCATTGCTGTTACAATGGAGGGACCTGCAGAAGTGAGAAAATTAATGTCAGTGGGCACAACTGTGCCATTGTTACTGAGTATGATACAGGTCAGTAGTACAACAGTTGCCTTTCACAGGTCAGCTGCTGATATTGAGAATATCACACTTGCACATTAAATACTATGATGACAGCTACAAACCAAGGACACACCTCACACATGCATTAACTACCAGCGTACACAACAGTCAACTATACATATGGCATATTACCTGCATGCTCGTAGTCTTGGTGCTGTGTGGCTCCAGCCTCCATCATAATGCAGGTCTGCTGCTGTTGTTGTTGTTGGCGGGCTGGAGCCACAAGACTTATGAGTAGTCCCTCCAGTCTGGTGAGTGGGGGATGTGTAGCCACCCCACCACCTGTGGCAACCTGTTGCCTGTGGATATCCGACGCACGCTGATGGACATTTCTGATTAAATCACTGCAGTGATGTCGTATCTGCTCATATGTCCTATTATGCGTGCCTATGTCATTTACCCGATGGACCAGGTCTTGCCACAGTGCAGCCCTCTCCTGCTGATTCTGGCTGGTGCGGGAAAAGAGTATTGCATAATCCTGCACCAGGCTCTGGTGTATGTCCTCATCCTCAGCTGCAGAGTATGCTGGATTGCGCTGGTGAGCCATGGTCCAGAAAAAGGAAATAAAATTATATAAGCAAAATATGTCAGCAGAATTTGGCACACATACTACACATGCTACTCGACTGTTGTGATACAACATATCTCACATATATAGCATCTGTCTGTCTATTGGTGGATACACATGTAAATGGCCAGGTATCAGTGCTCAGCCAACTACTGTGCAACAGTACCTGGCACACTCCATACGACATACTACCAAACCCCAGCAGTCAGAACACTGATTCAGGTTCAAAGCACCTCCTCACTCTGGGGGTTTGTATCGAGGTACTGTATGGGGTACATCATCAACTACTGTGATCTGACCACAAACTAATTGCCCTGGATATACATATCCCACCTCCACCACCAGCACAAACGACTACAGTGAATAACATTTCAAATGCAAACTTTACACTTTGTAACACTGAGATGGTATCCTTTAAGCCCACTGGGTCAGTGGAAGCCACAACCCACAATGCTGACTTCTTCACAAATGATTTCTACGGACATCTCCGAGAATGCATGGATCATGCAATCCCATATAAGTCCAAGACACTCTCCACAAAGGGAAAGCATCCTGTCTGGTGGACCCAAGCCATAAACAGATTGTATAACAAAAGATGGAATCTACTGCAAGACAGAGCATAATTCCATAAAGGGAAGGCATGTCTGATCAGCACTAGTAAAGAGCTATGTTCTCTCATACAAACATCCATGGGCAACTTTGAGAGGGAAATCACCAGGAACACTACAGATAACCACAAGGCCTTCTTCAGTTATGTTAGAAACCTGGTCAGAAACCCTCCAATATGCTCATAGTTAGTACACAACAAAAAATAATTCACTGAACCCACAGATATTGGCAACATTGTGGCAGACAGGGTCAGTGCAACTTTCCCCCCTCCCTCTCCCCCAAACTAAGACATACTTATCCCAGCTGAATGTAACCTCCCTGTCATCACAGATGTCCAGGTGAGAGCCGCCCTCAGAAAAGCAGAAAACACAGCATCAATGGGACCTGATGGCATCCCCGGTTGCACGCTACATGAACTCCAAGAGAAGCTAAACACACATATAGAAGTGCTATGTAACACTAGTCTGACTACAGGATATGTACCTGTACACTGGCGTACAGCAGCAGTAGTTCCACTCCATGAAGGAGGCACCTCTACATGCCAATACAATACAACACAATACAATACATTACAATACAATACAATACAATATGCTATTGCCCCTGGGACTACAGCAGCATACTGTTCTGCTACCCTGACCATTGTGACACATGTGATGTGATGGTACCTGCTCCTGTCAAACAGTTACACAGGGTGACTCATATGGCATATTACCTATCTGACTAACATTCAGCAGGGGTATGTGTGCCATGTACTCATGGGGAGTCTTGCTTCTTAATGCTGTGTGGTTTTTTGCAAGGTATGTCTTATCTGTGGGTAGGAACCTGTACCTCCACCATGTGCTCTCTACTGTGGTGTCAAGGACGACACACAGCAGTCATTTAGGTTGTGGATGGTGTGAGGTGTTACTATGGTTGTTGGACATCTGTCATGGGTGTGACTTAAGTATGTAAATCCAGGAGTGGTAACCTCTATGTGGGTAGTATGTGTGTACTCTGTGGTATTGTCAGTCACTGTGCATTGGTAATGTGTTTGAGTGCATTGTCACAGTGTTGTACATGTCACTGTGTCCTTCTCCATATCTGTAGCTGTCATGTGAGGTACATACCGTGGCAGCCATTGTGTGGTGTGGAGGGGTACACTGACCTACATGTCCATAGCTGACACACCATGTCTGCTGACACATATCATGTGCAGGTATTCCAGGAATAGTGTGCCACTGTGACTATCATTGGGGGGACTATTGTACACATTTATGACCCTGTTCACCCCTGACACATGCAGTGGTGGGCAGCCAATCACATATCTGGTGGTTACTGGTGTAGGTGATTTGAAATGGGGTATGGTACTCCAGTTTCAACACTGGTGTTCACTCCATGCCTTTGTCACCAGGCACCTGCTGCAATACATCTGTGCAAATGTGCCTCACTCAGAATATATATACATCTCTCTCTCTCTCTCTATATATATATATATATATATATGTCTATATACATATATATATGTCTGTATACATATACACATATATATATATATATCTCAATGTACATATATTGCTATAGATATGGAGAGGGGGGGAGTGTGACAGAGAGGGGGTGAGAGTAACAGAGGGGGTGGGACAGGGGGAGTGTGAGATCGTCATATACAGTCATATCTGTAGATAGTCAGATCTGTCTGTCTATGTATATGTATCTACATATATCTATATCTGCATGTGTGTATTACATATATATGTTTCTACATATTCTATCTATCTACATCTGTCTATGTATTCCTACATCCCTCTCTATGTATGTATACATATATGCATATTTTATATATATATATATATATATATATATATATATATATACATACATACATACATACATATATTGACATACATACGTATCCATATGATTAATAGGTGCATAGGTTTATAGGTTCATACTAGGCTATCTGCCCTAGGGCATTTATAAGCCTAGCCAGAGTGTGTGTGGCTTTCACCACCCCTAAGGATGAGAATACTATACGCATTAGTTTGCTGAGCCTCTGTCCAGCAGTGACACAGAGATGATTCCCGGGGTAAACCTACGATCTCCCATCCACTCGTCAAGATTTCTCTTGAACAGAGTCAGTGAGGGGCTCTGCCTCACATGGACTGGGATTCTGTTCCATAGTGTAGGGAGTCTCTGGGTGATGAATCTGTCCCTACAGCATGTCCTATTTATATCTGTGTTGAGGTTTAAGTCTCTTGCTCTCGTGGCTCTGGTGGATTTGGATTTTTTGAGGTGGAGCATGTCCATTAATTCCGGGTTGGACATGGCCTTGTATGTCAGGCACAGATCACCTCTGAGCAGACGGTATGCGACTAAATAGAGCTGGAGTTTCTTCAGTCAGGCAGCGTATGACATATGTTTGAGCCCCTTTATCCTTTTGGTGAGGAACTTTTGGGGTCTTTCCAACTGCTGCAGGTGTCGGGTAAGGTACATTCCAAATGGAGCATTGTACTCAGTCATTGGTCTGATAAGTAAAGAGTACAGGGGTACAATGACCTCTCCTGATCTGGATGTGAATCCCTTCATGATCAGGTGGGCAATGTAGAAGGTCTTCCTAACCACTTTGGCAATGTGAGTGTCAAAAGAGAGATTACTGTCAACTTGGGTCCCCAGGTCCCTGATAACTTCTTCCATGTTTAATGGATTACCACCTATGTGGTAATTAGGGGTTACCTTGTTTTTCCCAAAGGGTATGACTATACATTTTTTGGCATTTAGCTTAAGGCCATGGCTATGGCAGCAGTTATCCATTTCTATGAGACCTCTATGGAGGATGTCTGTGTCTGATGGAGTGTCAATTATGGTGCCCAGTTTGCAGTCATCTGCAAATTTTGTCAGCCACAATCCCCCTATGTTTGCCTGCACTTCAGAAAAATAAATGCCGAACAAGAGGGGGCCCATGACTGAGCCCTGTGGGACACCGCTCATGACCGGCTTAGAGTCTGACATGGCACCAGCAACTCTAACCCTGTGTGTTCTGTCCTTGAGCCAGTTTGCAACCCATCTTGTGACATATGGGTTTACATTTAAGCTGGTGAGCTTTTCTATGATGCCCGAGTGGGGTATTATGTCAAACGCTTTTGCTAGGTCAAGATAGGCTGTGTGAACTGCCTTACCCTCATCAATGGCCTTAGTGACTGTTTCGAAAAAGTCAACCAAGTTCAAGAGGCAGGATCTGCCCTTGACAAAGCCAAATTGGGTAGGATCCAGTGTCTGTAGGTCCCCAATGTCTTTATTTATGAGTTCCATTATGATCCTCTCCATAGCCTTGCAGACAAGGCTCGTCAAGCTTATGGGGCGGTAATTTCCAGGGTCCGTAGAAGCACCGGCTTTGTGGAGTGGGACCACAGTTGCCGTACGCCATTCTTTGGGTATGTATCCTGTAGTAAGGCTAAGATTAAACAGCAGCCTTATGTGTGGGTTTAGTTCCTCATTGAGTTTGTGTAGCACACAGCCGGGGACACCGTCCGGTCCCATTGATGCTGTGTTTTTTGCTTTAGAGAGAGCAGCTCTCACCTGGGCATCTGAGATGTTTGGGAGGCTAGACGCTGGTGGGATAGATATTTCTCCTTTTGGGGGAGAGGGAGGGGAGAGATTTTCACTGAACCTGTCTGCCAGTATGTTGGCAATGTCTGTGGGTTCAGTGATTTTTGTATCATTTTGGACTAATTCTGAGCATATCTGGGAGTTTCCACCCAGGTTTCTAACATAGCTAAAGAAGGCCTTATGATTGTCTTTTGTGTCTTTAGCGATTTTTTCTCTCAAAGTTGGCCTTGGATGATTTTATGAGTGATCGTAGTTTTTTGCTAGTATTGATCAGAGATGCCTTCCCTTTTAGGGATTTTGCTCTGTCATGTAGTAGCTTTCTCCTCTTGTTGTAGAGTTTGTTTATGGCTGGGGTCCACCAGACCGGGTGCCTGCCTTTGGTGGAAAGGGTCTTGATTTTATTAGGGATTGCTTGATCCATACATTCCTGGAGGTGCTCGTAGAAGGCATTTGTAAGGGTTTCAGCAGCGTGGGTTGTGGTTTCCACTGGCTCTGGGGCCTTGAAGGATACCACTCCAGTCTTAAGAAGTGTGAAGTTTGCTTTTGAGAAGTTCTTCACTGTGGTCTTTTGCTGGGGTTTGGGGCGGGATGTGGATCTCCAGTGAGATTAATTTATGGTCTGATCTCACCAATGAGGGATATACTTCCAGTGTGGAGCATTTTGTCCCCATGTTTGTGATGATCAGGTCTAGTATATTTTCTCCTCTTGTGGGAATGGTGACTAGTTGTTCCATAGCATTTGAGTTTATGAACTCCAGGAACCTTTGGGCTAGGGTGTTGGGGCTTGAGCAATGTTCCCAGTCTATGTTTGGGTAGTTGAAGTCACCCAATGTGATGGTGTTTGGAGAGACATTCATACTCTCCAGTGTCTTCAGGAAGGCTGTGTGGGTTTCCTGAGTTTGAGAGGGTGGTCTGTAGCATGCTACAAACTGTAGGGCAGTTTTACCTATGGTTAATTGCACCTGGATGGTCTCCGATGCTTCGTGCATTGCCACTAACCTGGAGGTGTGGGTATCCTTTATGAATATGGATACTCCCCCTCCTTTTATGGTTCGGTCCGGATTTTGGGGCCGGAACGCATGATATGAGGTATAACCTGATAGTGCTAGGGTGCTCTCAGGAGCCTTGAACCAGGTTTCAGTCACAGCACAGACATTGATGTTCTCCATACTGAGGAGGGCTTCGAGGGCATGCATCTTGAGGTTTAGACTTCTGGCATTGAGCAGTATTACCCTTAGTTTTTTTCCATTTTTGTTTTCTAGGGTGGTAGGTTTATCATTTGAGCCTTGCCTAAAAAAGGCACTATGGGGGTGGCAAGAGCCTTTGCCAATATCCAGAAGCCCAGGGGTGACAGGTGCAAGCCGTCCCTTGCGAAGCAGTGTGGCTTGTCAAGCATGTCATCCCAGGCAGACAGACATTGGATCCCCTTAGAATGACACCAGTAATTAAGCCAATTATTAAAGCTGATCATTTTGTCTCTGTATTGTGGCATCATTCTTGGTGTGGGTAGGATACTGCTCAGGGTCAGGGTCATACCGGCCTGGGCTACATAATCTGAGAGCTCCTCTATGTCTCTTTTCATGTAGTCCAGGGAGGTATGTCTCAGGTCATTCACACCGGCATGGACAATGACTGAGTCATACTTGTACTTGCTGTGGAGTGACCTGAGTGCTTGTGTTATGTAGCGGATTCTAGCGCCCGACAGGCAGCTTACTGTGATCTTTTCCTTGTTCAGTCTGGTGAGTGGGAAGTCAGTGTGTCTGACTATGGAGTCACCTATAACAAGTGTGTCTGGCATTGTGTTTGGCCTTAAGGGCTGTGACTGTTTAGCACACTGACTTTGAGAACTATGTGTTGCATGTCTTATGTCTTGAGGTGGCAGTTGCTTGGGTGTCTGCTTTGGAGGCCTCTGTAGTTTGGGTAGATTTTTGATCAGTGCCTCCGAGTATGTCTTTGTGTGTTTATCTGTTTGTTTTGCAGTTGTGATAGTTCTATGTGAAACTGGGTTTGTGGTGTGCGTGGTTTCCTTCTCCTCCTGTCTGGTCTTGCCAGTCCTGAGTTGAGAGAGCTCAGCCTCCAGTTTGGCTATATAGTTGCATCTCTCACATGTATTTGTGTTTTGTGGGAGAAGGAGTGGGTTGTCTGTGTACATGAGGCAATTGTAACATTGCCTCAAGATGCCCAGATTCACCAGCTGAACAGGAGAGGACGCTAGCAACTGACCCTTCGACATGCTAGAAAAAGTGAAAAAGTTTGCTGTGTAACTGAGTCAGAAGGGACCTATAGGGAAATGGGTACTCAAGGGGATTCTAGGCTAATGTAGTACTTTGTTTAGTATATAAGTACTTTACCTATATAAAAATGCTTTAGGAGCAAGTGATGAGCTTTTGAGATAGAGAATAGACTGTTTAGATTGCAAGTAGAGAAGTTCTAAGGGAAAAATTGAAGAGCAGACTTTACGGAGACAGAAATAGTTTAACCTTGTTTAACCGGCGCTGCCCGATGGTGCTCTATGGGCAACTCCGCGCTAAATCACGCAAAAGCGCGCTAAAGCGGGCTTTATAGCAGGGGGTTGAAAAGAGCTAGGAATTGACCCAAAATGGCCAATAGATTACAAGTTTCTGGCTGGAACCACTGCTCTAGGGACAAATAGGCTGCTCAGTGCTCCCCACTCCCACTGGTGAACAAAGAAGCTTCCCTTTATCCAAATAATGATATGGAATAGCACAGGAAGCAAGCCAAAGCCCAGAGATCAGCAAACTCTGAAGACTGGACTATTCTAGTTCAGTAAGGCGGGAAAACAAGATATTTTTTTGCAGAAAACAGAGGAAAAACAGACAGTAAATGCTATAAATGCTTTTAAACGGCTAGCGCACTTGAGTGTGTTAGCCTACAGGTAAAATTAAGCAACAAATAACTTTTTTAAAGGTGCAAAACAGTTAATCAACACAAAAACAGTTTAAATAGAATGCAGAGCTGTATAAACAGGTGAAAATGCAGTCGCTAAGCAGTAAATAATCAAAAAGCCAGAAAAAATACTTAAATCAGGAAAAAGTCACTCTTTTGCTCTCTGCTGCTTGTAGAACTCTGCAGGACACCACGAGGAGCGGTGCTGAGTTGAATACAAGCGAAAAAGCGCGCTAAAGCGGGCTTTATTACAGGGGGCTGAAAAGAGCTAGGAATTGACCCAAAATGACCAATAGACTACAAGTTTCTGGCTGGAACCACTCCTTTAGGGACAAATAGGCTGCTCAGTACTCCCCACTCCCACTGGTGAACAAAGACGCTTCCTTTTATCCAAATAAGGATATGGAATAGCACAGGAACCAAGACAAGCCCAGAGATCAGCAAACTCTGAAGACTGGACTATTCTAGTTCAGTAAGGCGGAAAAACAAGAATTTTTGTTTTTTTGTTTTTGTCTTTTTTGCAGAAAACAGAGGAAAAGCAGACAGTAAATGCTATAAATGCTTTTAAACGGCTAGCGCACTTGAGTTTGTTAGCCTACAGGTAAAATTAAGCAACAAATAACTTTTTAAAAGTGCAAAACAGTTAATCAACACAAAAACAGTTTAAATAGAATGCAGAGCTGTATAAACAGGCAAAAATGCAGTCGCTAAGCAGTAAATAATCAAAAAGCCAGAAAAAAATACTTAAATCAGTTATAGCAAATACAGTTATAACAAATGCTCTGAAATATACTGTATATTTCCAAAATGTTTGAGAAGGACAGTCAGAACACAAGAAGGTTCAGGCGAAAGAGAAAAAAAAAAGTTTTGTTTTACTTTTTGAAAGGGAAAAAGGAGGAACAGAAGGCCTTATCAGATGTTCTCTCTGTGTTAGGCAGAATGAGCTAATGACACTAGACTGGGAGGTGTGTCACAGTAGGGGCGGGCAACTGCAAAGCCACCAAGTATAGACAGCAAGCACTAGAGAGACAAATGAAAGTTTTTAAACAGATAAGGATTTGTGAAGATACTGAATAGACAAAGTGCTTTATATATATTAAATTTTAAAAACAGTAATCTGTAAAAATAATCAAAAAAAAATCAAGATACTTATATTTTGAGCTCAGTTGCGGTCAACAACTTCTCCAGTCTGCACTGTGTGTAAAGACAGAAACCCTATCAAAGTTAGGGCTTAAAAACCAGAACAGCTTCTTTTTTTTTTTTTTTTTTACAAGAACACAAAAGAACCAGCCCCCACTAGCCAAAAGATAATTACACAGAGGAAATGTTTCAGTTTACACAATAGCCTACAGACAGCAAGCACTAGAGAGGCAAATGAAAGTTTTTAAACAGATAAGGATTTGTGAAGATACTGAATAGGCAAAGTGCTTTATATATATTAAATTTTAAAAACAGTAATCTGTAAAAATAATAAAAAAAAAATCAAGATACTTATGTTTGTTTACAAAACTGTATACACACACTAACATACTGCTAAACATACATAACTGTGAAACCTACTTTGTACACTGCACTACAACCTACATTGATATGTGCACATAGATGCCCTCACATACATATGTATGTACAGCCTTCACTGAGAGTTGCTGTATGTCCCCTGCCCTATGCACATCTTCATATACATATGGATACAGACCAATGACACATATGGAGGGTTCACAGTATGTAGACTTTTAAAGTATTACTTTACATTACCTGTGTTTGTCACAGCTGCTTGTGTTGCCGTTTGGTTTGGTGTCCTGCTGCTGCTCCAGTTGGCAGACGTCAGCTTTCTAGTCGGTTTAGATGAGTGTTTTTGTTTGTGTATGTTTTCTCTCTCTCTCTCTCTCTCTCTCTCTCTCTCCCTACCTCCAGAGGGTGCAATGAAAGTATTGCATGTGTGGACTGGGAGTACAACATGCTTTTGTAGGTATCTGCATATGTCCATGTGATGGCCTCTGCACCAATTGTTAGCCAGCATTTGCTAATTGCATGCAGCCAGTTGTGTACTGATTGCAGTTCTCACTGTGATTCCAGGACAGTGCTATAAAAAGGTATGTGAGATAGGCATAGCCCTTTTAGAGTTTAAGGGCAGGGACCATGCTGGTATGCTGTGGACACTGTTCTGTGAGTGTAAAGGTTAGTAACTCATATTTCTGGCTGTGTTGTAGATTAACATTTCTCCATTCATTTCTCCAGTTTCCTGTACTAAGTGTGTATGTACACTGACACCTAAGACTACTACTACTGTTAATGTGGGTGTGTGTGCTTTTTTGTGGGACATGTGGTGCAACTGGTATATAGCAGTGGCTCTTGCACTTTGTTGCTATGGCTTTAATATTTGCCCTTTACATTCACTACTTGTATGCCTGCTAGGTGTCTTGACTGTAGTGTGTTGCTGTGGCTTTCCTATTTTCCATGTACATTCACACCTTGGAATGCTTGCTATATCTGCTAGGGTGTTACTGCATGCAGTGTGGTCTGGCCATGGTGTGGGCCTTGACATCTATTAGGGTATTTGAGTATGCTGCTGAGCAGGCCCCAGAGACTCTCAGGTGCATCTTTTGTCTGCCTCGTGGAATGGTACATATCAGTGGGGTACACCCATTAAATTGCCTGGTATTCTGCAGTTGTGACTGTGGGTTAACATGAGCATATGTATTACTACACTATTTCCGACGTGCAAGTGGTGCATAATTTCAGTACTTCATAGTTACCATTGCATGTGTTGGAACACCTTTCTGCCTATTGTTTGTACATTTCACAGGGAGTCTGTGGGGCATCCCTGTAACTCAGTCACTATTGCTATGTCTAGGCTCTTAACTATTCAAATATGGCAGTGTCAGACCTCTCAAGTGTACAGATATTTGCAGGATGTCCACATTTATGCCTCATATTTTGGTCCATATCTCATAAACAGCTTTTTCTGGCAAATCACTCTGGGCTCAAGTCAGACTATAGTGACAAACATTTCAGTTTCAGACTTCATACCCTTCCAAACATCCAACATAATGCAAAACCTGTTACTCTCTCAACTGTCTAAGTTTGTTGGAGCAATATTTGGAATGTGTCCCTGTTTTGGGCCTTTGCTCCACATTTTTTATTACTTAGTCCAGATGTGTTGCTGTAAGAGGTTGTGGGGTATGGGCAGTGATTATCCTGCTGTGAGTATGTGTGTGGCTTGCAAGGTGCTACAGTGACATTATTACCTACTAGCTACCAACTAGCATGGCTGTTTCTGTTCATACACTACTATTATAGAAATCCACTACATTTGACAGTAAATATACATGACATGCTTTGTGTACTACACATCCTATATTCCCTTTACATTCATTCCTACTATTACATGATATATTTATTGTAGCACAATGCTCTTATATAACAGTCCTGGCTTAGTGCTAAGTTATGCAGACTACTGTTTCCAAAGTCCTGGGTTCGGGACTGACAGTGGGATTTTATTTTGCTTTTGAGCAGACTACAGGCCTTGTCATTCAGAGTGACTAAGGCACTTTTAAGCAGTTGTAAGCGGGTTAGTGCTGGTTTGCATGGAGCTTATGCATGCACGCTGACGTTTAGCTCCGTGCACACAAGTGCAAACCTGCGCTAATTTCTTTTAAAGAAATGAAAATGGGGACACATGAAAGTGGTGAAAAAGGGGTCACAAAGAGGGTAAGACAGTAGAGAAACAAGCTCAGGTTTTGCAGGAGGGATGTAGGTAAGGCCCATAGCTGCCCATTTTTTTATCAGCAACAGCTGTGCATATGTTTGTAATTTGGTGTGGCATTTGAAACCTTCCACCCCTGAGAGAGGTGTAAGGACAACAATAATACTTGTTGTACATCCAATTGTAATTGACAGTTTCCATGTCCAGCAGACATGTGTGCGAAATGGGCAGCTATGTATGGGGCGTAATTTTTTTGTGGGTACAGAGTGCCCTTTTTTTTTTTTTTCAGGTGAGAGTGGTATGTCAGGTACAGGAAGTCGGTATAGCTGGGGAGGTAGGTTGAGTAGGTTAACAGACAAGGCAAACAAGACGCATACAGGGGCGGTGTATGACACATGTGGGGGGGGTTACACAATTGACAGGGACGGATGTTTGGATATCTAGAGCCCATGAGCCCACAGATGGCAACAGTGGAACTGATATCCCCACCCATGGGCAGTTGCCACTGTGCCTTCACTGCCGAGGATGGGGCTGTGCTGGGGGCTGTGTAGGCTGGGCAGCAGGCACACCCATTAGTTGTGCCACCCATGCCTCAAGCTGGTGTAGGGGCCCAAGAACAGCGTCCCGGATCTCCCTACGCACCACAGTCCGGACATTATGGAGGGTGAGTGGATGTTCTCCTCCAGCCACACTTGCAGAGGGGGGACGAGCCCCATCCCCTGCAGTGCTTCCACCCGCAGGTGGCACAGGGCCACCGGAGGAGGGTCCGGCCTGGACACTACTGCCAGGTGCACTCGCCAGCTGAGGAGGGAGAGGTTCGTCCTCTGGAACCCGCCTTCCCTGTCATCCTATGTTTTGCATTATGTCATGACAGTTTGGGTTAGTAACGTACAATACCATTCACAATTAGTTGTAACAGCATGCATTAGTATTCCCATTAACCAAACACCCAGTTATTCAAACCATTGAACAGCAAGCATAACACATGCATATTTTGAACAGCAATACACAGTCCAACAACATGCAGGGTTGATTGATGGCAACAGGCCATCAGGTTTTGATGTATGAACAGGGCAGATGCATCAACGTACATGCAAATATGTATGAACCAACAGGACAAATGTCCAGGGTTGTTAATTGTGATTGCACATACCAATTTAATGTGGAATGGATTATATGTGGTTATAGGGTAAGGTGAAGAAAATTTAATTAACAACTTCAAATACCAATACATATGCTGTACATTTCTAATAGCTGCAGATATATACACACTACAGTTCTACCTACAGTTTCCTATGTGATAACTACTTCAAGATGGTGATAGGAATGTTACTGCTACATCAGTATACATTTTCATTTTTATTCATACACATTCATATCTGGCTCTGTTCAGCTACATCATCCTGCTACATTTGCTTTATATAGCTATAGACAACTGCGGATGTTTGGTATTTCAGACAACCATACTATCTGCTTATTGCAGACTGAAAGCAACATATCCAGATTTTGGGATACACATTCCAGCTGCGGTACCGTTTTCAACACATGTTACTGTTTGGTTCTGCCTGTCACATTCATTTCATTCTGTACTGACTGCAGTATACTTTATTCAGGAGTTATTACTACTTTATTGGTGGATTCATAACTCTTTCTCACACTCTCTCACTTGTTTTATTTTTACAATTCAGGATGGTACTTAATTCTAGGCTTTATTGACATGTTTTACCTGTAGTTATTACAATCCTTTCCAACAGTCTTACTTCTGTCATGTTTCTGTATTTCAACAGGGATATATTTCACATGTGTTTTACTCTGCTTCTGCAGCTGTACTTTTCAGCCTGCTGCAGGTTATGTACTATTATATTACAGGTGGGACATCTTTATTTCAGACTTGTTACATTTTTATGTTTGGATTACAGGCTGCATCACATTTTTGTAATCAAGCAATACTTGCAAACCCTCTTACACTGTTACTTGCACATTTTATTAATTAGTGACTACACTGTACTCTTTTGCTAACTGTCATACTTATATATTTATTTACAGTTACAGGGAGAGAATTACTGACCTGCCTGGTGGTGCAACCATGCCAGCCTATCGCCATAGGCTCTACGGTTCACAGAATGGACACCTGTAGCTGTAATATAAATAAAGTAATATTGGAATACACATCTCCATAATATCAGCTAGGTTAATTTCTTACATAAATAATTACATGTAACTTACTCAGTAGTGGGGCATTGGGCATTTGCCGGGCCTCCTGGATCCAACGGTTCAGTTGGTCCTGCTTATGTCTCTTCAGGTCCGCATGGTGGTGACGGACCTGCTCACCAGTCCTTGGTATCCCTGTGGCACTGGTGAGATCATGAGCCAACCGGTCCTACGCCTCAGCCCCATATGCTCCCCACAGGACCTGGCCCTGCATGAGTTGGGCCTCATGATTGTGGACAAGGAGCCAAACCATATATTTGGACTCCTCAATGCCCCACCTCTGTGCTCGGAAGCAACTACCCTCACCTACACCTGACATTCTGGCTGCAAGTCGGTTCTACAATCGGTTATGCTGTGTATTCCCGCCTATGGGGCTTATATATGCCGTTTTTCCCGCACTTATCTGTGATTGGCCATTTTGGAATTGCATCAGCTTCACAAAACCTGCTTTGTCATGCTCCTCTTTCTATTCATTCCTATATATATGCTATTACTGCATTTCTAAATGCAACTTTCATGGCTTAGTGGTTCAGTACCTTGACTATAGTGCATGGTATCCTGGGTTCGAGCATGGCCACTGCTTTTTATATGTTATGACTGTCTACACAGGCTAGGAGGTGTGTCTGTGTAAAGGCAGTTTTGTTACAGCTTGCTCAACGTTGCCCGTCGGTTAGCTTGTTGGCGCGGTGCGCAGCTCCGCGCAAATGGGTTACACTGGTTTACATGTCATTTGGCTGTCAGCACGCATATTACGCTCAGCTCAGCTACGGGCACACAGTTTCAGCGTGTTAAAATGCTGCTCAACCCCGGGCACTCATTTTACACCTGTTAAACCACTGCTCACCTACGGGCACTCATTTTATACCTGTTAAAACACTGCTCACCTACAGTCAGATGTACTCAACTTGTTAGACTGTAGCTCAGCTATAGGCACATCGGACATTTTTTTTTTTTTATTATCTCACATTTCTTCAAAATACATGGCCCATTTCATTACATTTTACATAAAATATAATTTTATATGTGTACATATATGTCAGGGACTTGTTTCGTGCTTATTTCACTAAAAATAAAAATTGATGTTGTGGGGGCTTGAACCATGACTGCCTGCTTTTCAGCCGACATCTCTACCACTACGCTATTGCTTCTTGGCTTACTTTGCATATTTAGTTCTTATATGCTTTTCCACTGACTGCTAACTGTGGCTAAGCTACGGGCACACCCATAAACGAAGCACTCACGGGCAAACATCTTTACAATTTAAAAAAAAATTATAAGATGTTCATTTCTACATTTTATGTTCATAGTCTGTGGGGGCATGTGTTGTGTTGTGTTTATTCACATTTACACGGGCTCTGTCGTGGGGGTTTACTTTCAGGACTTTTACTCTTCTGGGGGCGTGTCCGTTTGCAGGGCTCGGCCTACGGACACGCCCCCTACTGTCTTCCACGGACCGTGTTAGCCTTAGGTGTGATTCAGCATGCCCTCATGCATATGCATGTGCATACCGTTTAACTGCAGCCTCCGTGTAAGCCTTGTAACTCTTACACGGAGGCTTCGTGAATCCTGCCCATTATCATTCAGAAAAAAAAAGCTTATTTGATACAGTCATTACTGATGGGAAAAAGGCATACTTAGTAAGTGTATTAATGTTGCCAACAGCATTTGAAAATGTATAATTAGAAATATTTTTTTAATTTATATGGGGTTCAAGATTAAACCCAGTGAAAAGATTAGTTGTGTATGTAAATTAAGAAGGAAAAAGTTTAGGGTTAATTAACTCAGTGGCATACCCTGCTGCATTATGTTTGCGCAAAGTGTTAAAGTGGATAAATGAAAAATATAAGCGATTAGTAGTAAAACTGTATATATATATATATATATATATATATATATATATATATATATATAAGTGTGATACATTTTGGGGTATGGTAAAACAAGAGTAAAAGAGAAAAAAAATTGTATAAATGAAGAAATAACATGTTACCAAGAAAAAATATTTTTGTGAAAAATAAATTTTGATAACATAAAAAAGATAGAAAAGTGTGGTATAAGAATGTAATGTGTAAAGCCTTGGGCACATCTAACAGATGAAACAAATTAAAGCTATAAAAACAAGAAGCATATCATGTAATCAGAAAGTAGAATGTCAAGATTTTTTGTGGAGACTGGTAATAGATAAATTGCCAGTTAAAGGAAATATGCCATATAAAAATAAAAGTGATATAATATGTTTACATTGCAATGATTAAAAAACTATGAAACATATTTTTGAAATGTAAAAGAGTAAAAAAGTTATGGGGAAACCATGTAAAGATGTTTTTTTTTTTTTAAGATATAAAAGAAGTCAATAAAATAAACATAGATGCAATTAAATATGGATATTAGAAGTAAAGAATATGTTAAGAGTAGGTAAAAAGCTATTTTATATTATATGGGTTATATGGAATGAAAGAATGAATTAAATTATGTTTAATAATGGTAAATGGATTTTAGCAAAAGTAATAAGTAAAATCAGATGGTGGTTATGGAAAAAAGAGTGGGGGTCTAATAGTGATGAAAATTTAGCATGATTGTAAAGGAAATTATGTTTGTCTTTTCAGCTTTTCTCGGTTAGGAGTCGCCACAGCAGAACTCTGGTCCGCTAATGATTGGCAGTAGATTTTTATGGTGCCAAGTTGCCAGCTCATTGAACCAGATGAAAAGCGTTTAACATTTTTAATGTGGTACTGTGGTTTGTTCATTAACTTTTTAATTAAAGAGATGAATAGCTGAAGATTGCTGGGTATTGGAGATGCCTTTGTCCTGCATTTTTGTCTTTTTTTACAGATTTGTATATTTATTTGCACATATGTAAATATTTTTTAAATATGATTGTAATATAATAATAATTATTATAATTATTATGAGTTATTTTTGTATACAAATAAATGACCCCTACTCATTATGAGTCATTTTGCAGGAGTACTTCCGGTTTCTATTTCAGGTGCAGAGGCAGCCCAGAGAAACTGGGAGGCAGAAGGAGGGAGAAGGAGATAATAGAGTGGTGGGAAAAATGGAGGAGAAAGCAAATATCAGGACTGGAGAATGCATGCAGGATTCTGAGGAGATTTTCAAAGAAATTTGTTTGATGGAGATGAGTTTGCAAATGATGGATGTATAATTACAGCCCTTTATTCAGGAGGGTTGTGAGATGATTTATTTAAAGAAAAGGTGATGCAGAGTGAGCCAGAAAATGAAGGAGATTTTTCCTGGAAGAATATTATGGAGAAAACACAAAAGGAGGATGCACAGACAATCCTGAAGAATAGTGAAAGCGAAAATACATACATATACCAAGCATGATAAACAGGGACGGGAATAGGGGTGTCATAAAATACTGGGGGCAACCCAAAATATTTTTTTTTTCTGGAAAAGGAGGATATCTGATAAGTAGATAAGATACAATAATAAAATAAAATTATATTTGATAAATAGATAAGATAACATAAGATAAATAAGATAAATAAAATGTTAGATTTGTGAGGAAATGAGACAATGCAAACTGTGAATTGAAATGTAAATATAAAAATGGACATTTATGGATGGATTGCAAAAATGAAAATAAGAGAAAGGAAGAAGAAAGAGATAAGAACATGAACAAAGAGAATACATTTTAGAAGTAGCAGAAATGGAAGAGAAGTTAGATGAGAAAAATAATAAAGAAGACATAGACAAAGGTTTTGAAATAAGAGATGAAGAAGACATAAATTAGGAAATACTAAGAAAAATAATTCTATTAGTAAAAGGGTAAAAGAAAAAGAAAATTTAAAGGGATAAGTACTAAAGAGAAATAGAAAGGAAATAGATGGAAAAGAATATTTGTAGCTAATGAGTGGGGTGGTATAATGGTTAATGTGTTTGTCTCACAGACGCAAGGTACAGTGTTTAATTCTCACCTTTGGGAGTGAAATTGGCTAGGCTTAAAATAGCCTGTTAAGAAGTCTGGTCTAATAATTTGCTATGAACTTATAAAACCCTAAATCTAAGGGAAAAAAAGAATTATAACACTATATGCTTATACTATTTGCAAAGAAAGAACAACTTATTGCATCAGATTTTAGACTCTTTAGCGATACAAATTTATATTATAATAACAGGAGACTTTTATTGTAATTTAAGAGGCAAGCATAAAAAGAAAGGAAATGATATAAGAAAATGTTAGAAGTTTTAAGATGTGTTATGCTAAAGCTTTGGGACAAAAATTCTTGGACTTGCAAAAGGGTTAAGTATGGAACTATAATAGATTATTTTATAGTATCAGAAGTTTTTAGTTATAGGTGAAGGGGAGTTAGCTGAAACAGGATTTTCTGATCATTTTGCAATATGTTACAGATAAAGGAAAACAAAGAATATATAAAACATTGGAAAAGGAATAAAAAGGATAAATGAGAAAACATGGAATGAAGAAGTAAAGAGATTAGCAAAATAATTATGGAAAGATCATATTACTATGAGAACATTTTGCAAAATTTGGTCTGAATGGTGAATGATATTTAAGGAAAAATATATTTTTTCTATAGTGGTTTCCCCCTTTTTTAATTTCTTTTGGGTTTCCAATACCATGATGGGAATGGACCCCATTCCTAAGTCAAAGTATGATTAAAGTTCATGAAATTAGTATTGTTTCACTCTTTGATGTCAGCCAGTAGTGCTCTTCACAGCACCCGCAATGTGCCCAGTAATGACTCCTTCTGCAATTCATACAGGGTTACATGTACTGGTAACAAATCTAAGTATGATTGTATTCTCCTCTTTATAAGACCTGTTGCTCCTACTACTATTGGAACTGTCTGGCTGTCTTTCTTCCACATTGCTCTCATTTCTGCCTGCAAATCCTGATATTTTATGATTTTGTGTCTCTCTGTATGCAGAGCACTGTAGTCACTGGGTATGGCAATTTCAGTAATCAATGCTACTTTTGTCTTCTTTTCCTGGACCACTATATCTGGTTTTCTAGCATCTATCTTTTGAACTGCTGCTAATGGATGATCCCATGTGATGTAGATGTCTTCATTTTCTATGATGATTTGTGGCTCATGTTTCCAGTGTTTTTCAGCCTGTACCATAATGTTTGCACAATCCCCGGAGCAACAGTCTTGCCACATTATTATGCCTTTGAGTATACAGTCCTTCTGCCATTAGTATGTCTCAACCAGCAATGAGGTGTGCAACTGTTTCCAATTTGGTTTTACAAAACCTACATGTATCTGTTTCTTCCGCATGTTCAATGGACTTTGTAAACCAACATGTACATAGCCCACTATCTTTGGCTGCCAATATTAACCTTTCATGTCTTGGTTTGAATTTGCCTCTCCATAACTATTCTTACATTCATTCTGGATCAACATGAGGTACTTCCAGGAGTTTTCTATACTGGTAACTATATTTATTCATTTTTCACATTTCTTACCTTCTCATCTAGTCCTTCACCTTACATTCTTTCTTTTGTTTTTTGGCACATTCAGTTGTTGCCTGATTTTTATCTACTTCTAGTTTGATTTCCATTCCTACTTGATGCCGATATGCTTCTGCTAGATTAAGCAGAGAAGTCATCTTAGATTTATTCTCCTCATGTTTCAAAATGTTCACTCCATTTGGGTTTTATGAGGTCAGCAGACATGTATGGAGTCCCATGATTGCAGATGTATACATATAATCAATTTCAAGGAGGCCCATCCCTCCTTCGGTATGGGGAACATATAAACTAGGGCATCCCCAGGACCTGCCCCCTCCCCTCATGACCAGGGAGCAGGTCCTTAATGCCCTCTCAAAGACAAAAAATACAGTCTCCATTGGACCCGATAACATCTTTGGCTGTATCCTATATGAACTCGGGCATCAGCTCTCAGCTCCATTAGACACCCTATTCACCCAAAACCTGAGCACCATTTTCATCCCAGCTGAATGGAGAACAGCCACTGTCATCCCTATGCACAAAGCTGGAGCATCCACTGACCCAGACAATTATAGGCCCATCAGCCTTACTAGCCTGATCTGCAAGGCCATGGAACACATTATCATGGACTTTATAAACAAGAGCATTGGCAACCTGTAAATGCTTGATTCCACACAGTTTGATTTTGTCAAAGGGAGATCATGCCTGTTAAACTTGGTTGACTTCTTTGAAAGAGTCACCAAAGCCATGGATGAAGGGAAGACTGTGCACACCACCTATCTTGACCTATCCAAAGCCTTTTACACTATTCCCCACTTGGGTATAATAGATAAACTCTCCCAGCAAGGCATCAACCTGTATGTTACCAGATGGGTAGCTAAATGGATCACTCGTCAAACCCAATTCAGTCAAAGTAGGGGAAGCCTCCTCTAGTAGTAGACCAGTAACTAGTGGTGTACCTCAAGGATCAGTTTTGAGGCCTGCACTGTTTGGGATATACTTTTCTGAGGTGCAAGCCAAAAACAGTGGTCTGTGGCTGACCAGGTTTGCAGATGACTGAAAGCTGGGCACTGTCTTAAATTCCCCTAGTGATGTGAACATCCTCCAAGAGGGCCTTACCCAAACTAATGTCTGGTGCCAGAAGCATGGCCTCAAACTGAATGCCAGGAAATGCATCATTATCCCCCTTGGCGAAAATGTCATCTCCACTAATTATCATATTATAACAATGTACTAAGCATGCAATCAGTCGTGAGGGACTTGGGCACCCAGGCTGATAGTAACTGACTTTTGACCACCATGTTGCCTCCTTTGTATGGAAAGCTTTCTACATGGTTGACCTCATAAATAAGGGTATTTCATCCAGGAACAAGGAGGTCATAATATCCCTGTACTCCTCCCTTATTAGACCCATTATTGAGTACAATTCCCCCTTCAGCATGTACCTTGCCAAGCACATGCAACAGATGAAGAGACCACAGAGGTTCCTGACCAGGAAAATCCAGGGCTCTACCACCTATCCTATACAGATTGGCTAAAACCCCGGTCCCTCTACTCAGTCTCATACATAGTGCTTAGAGGTGACCTGTATCTGGCATACAAGGCCATTACAGACCCAGCCTTAATGGCGTTGCTGCATATCTGTAAGACAAACTCCACTTGTGCAACCCACATGCAAGACCTTAACCTGATCTGTGACATTAATAGAACTTCTTAGTGGGATAGATTTGTGCCCCAAAGACTGCTCTGTCTGTGGAAAAGATTCCCTATCCATGTCAAGCAGAGTACCTCTCTGGCCCTCTTTAAAAGGAACCTGTATGACTGGATGGGAGACAGAATATATACCCTTGGGATCCCAGCTGTGTCCCTCCTGGACAGGGGAGACAGGTGCTGACTTTGAGGTCATAGGCAAAATTCTTGGCTAGGCTTATAAGGGCATCTAGGCCGATAGCCTAGTATCATCCTATGAGCCTATGGTATGTACTGACTCTTATAAATCCTTTGCTGAGCATGAAGCATCCTTCTTATTTTCCTGTCTAATCTATCCAACAAGTTTTTGGACCAGTCAAACACTCCAAAACTGTAAGTTAGGACAGGAAGAGCAAATTGGTATATAGCTTTAATGTTGCTCCTAGATGTCATTGCTGTTTTCAGGATTAAATTAAGTCTTCTGAAGTACTCCTTAATAAGTTTTATTCACATTTTTTCATGTTTTATTGTTGATCCTTCATCAGTTCCCAAATAGTTATATAATCCTTTTTGCTCAAGATCTTTTATATCACATTCTCGTCCCAAACTTATGTGTTCCTAGTGTTGCAGGTTTCCTGCTTTAAAGGTTGCTTTTGTACATTTATCAAGACCAAATGACATTCTTATATCATCTGAAAAAGTGTTGACTACTTGCAGTTGTGCTTTCAGCTCCTCATCTGAGGAGCTATACAGTATTAGATCAGCAACAAAGAGAAGCTGAGAAATCTTTACATTTTGTTGTTTTCTAGGAGCCAGATTATAGCCATGGCCTAAGCTGTTAAGTAGACAGTTGAATGGGTGAAGGACAAGCCAGAACAGCAGCTGTGACAAAGATTCACCCTGGAATATCCCCCTTTTAATTTTTATCCCTGGGATAATAATTTGTCCTTTATCATGGCTTAATTGCAAAGTGTTCTGCCACTGTTTCTTGGTCACTGTAAAGTAGTTGACTAGAGTAGGGTGTAGGGTGTATCTTATACATTTTTAAACACTCTTTTATCCATGAATGTCGGATACTATCAAATGCTTTTTTGTAGTCAATCCATGCCATAGATTCTTTCACTTTTTACAGTTCTCCACTAAGACTTTATTTAAGAACAAATGATCCTTTGTTCCATATGACTTTCTTTTATTGCCTTTTTGTTATACTGCCGTAATTGAGTTTTCTTCTAAATGACTATAAATTATGTCAGCATCAATTCCCATGTGTAGTTTATACATTGTCAGAAGGCAAGTTATTGGTCTATAATTTTTAGGGTAGCTTTCAGGTTCATTCTAAAGTAGGAGCATTGTTTTTCCTGTTGTTAACCACGTTGGTCTCTGTTTGTGGTGTGCATATAAATAGCTCTTACTCATGGCTAAATCTTTGTGCAAAGATGTTACTTTCAGACAAAAGTTAGGTACTGCATCTGGGCCTGGGGTTTTCCAACTAGAGGCTTTTCTTAACTTTGTTTCAATCTCTCTGGCTGTTATTTCATTCCATTTCATATTCTGTACCTTTAAACTTCTTACTCTTTCTTTAACTTCTTCTATCCATTTAGAATCGTTGTTATGTTCCAAAGGATCTTCATAGATACTTCTCCAAAATTAATCTATTTCTTCTTTTTTTTGTGGTCTTTCAATTCCTTTTACCTTATTTTCCAATTCTCTATAAAACATTTTTGGGTCATCAATAAATTATTTTTTACCTTTCCTTTATATTTATCTTCATATCTTCTAAGTTTTTCTGCCTGTGCTGAAATTTTTAGTTTATTTGTAATAGTGCATGATAGATGCTGGTCTGTTCTAATACTGTGCATTGCTTTTATCACATCTAGCTTTCTTAGTATTTTTGTTGATCTGTTCCCTCTTCTATAGTCTTCTAACAGTGACACTTCTTGTCTTAACTGCTTTATAGTTTTCTCTATTTGATATTTCAGATCTATATTAGAACATCGAAGTTTCAGAACTTCAAATGTTCTAATATCGACACCTACTAACCGAAAACTGATAAAACCGAAAATTGAAAACAGCAAATTTTTTACTAGGGAAAAAAATTTGCTGATCCAAAACACATACACACAAGACAAACATACCAAACAAACAGCAATCCACACACATACACCTAAAATTTTACATCTAAACCTACACTAAACTGTAGATACACCACTATCTACCCATTTACCTTAACCCAAACCCTAACCCTAAGGTCCGCCACTATCGCACACATACCTCATCCGCACCCTAACTCACCTATCCCACCCTAAACCTCATGTCCACACATTCGCACACTTACCTGACCCATGCCCTAACCCTAACTCACCTATCCCACCCTAACCCTCACATCTACACAATCGGGCACTTACCTGAACCCGACCATAACTTTCCACTGCAGAGCTGAAAATAGCGAAGCAACAGGAACGGACAACCAAATTCTTTCCCTAGGAAAGAATTTGGTTATCTAAATTTTCACTATTTTCAGCTTTCGGTTAGTAGGTGTTGATATTAGAACATTCAAAGTTCTGAAACTTCAATGTTCTAATATAGACCCGATATTTCCATGATGGTATTCAATTTTTTCCCTTCATTTACCTCACTACTCTGTGTTCTTGTGGTAGAACTTTATCAGTTATTAAATTAGCTACACAGTAATATATCCTGTTTACTTCTGTTATATCACATGGATCTCTATGAACAGTCCTAATTACTGTGTTCATTTGTTTTATCAGACTTCTGACTTTTTGGGTTTTATTAACCTTCTGCAGTCTATTTCTTTCATTGATCTCGATATATCTTTCTATGTCTATTAAATCAAGCAACTCTTCTCTTAGCTCATTTTCTTCCAAACTGAGGGCATACCCCTTGTTTTCCAGTTACTGCGGGCATTCTATAGAAGATTCTATACCATCTTTCTGTGGCACATTCTCTTCAATTTCATTCTCTGACATCCGTTTCTCTATCATATGGGAACTCACTGGCCTATCACTCCTCAACATTGACTGCATCAGAGTTTCCACAGTTTCCTGTTCCTTCCCTTGCTATCTAGCTACAAGTGAATGTTTATACTAGCATATGCCTTCATATGGAACCTGACCAATTACTTCCTGTTCCACTGGTTTTGCCTTAATTTGGATATCCATTTCTCTATCCTGTTGTGGGGCTTTCTGAATTAGATTTTCTACACTGAATCCTTCACTTTGCAGGTACTCTATAACCTCACTTTTTATTTCTTTATCTTCTCCATTACTAATCTCCTTTTCTACTTTTCCTCTTTGTCTTCTTATTTTTTGTATTGTAAAGTTTTCCATGTCTGGATTCCTTTGCCTGTAGTTCTCTTCAAATATCTCTGGTACTGCTCTTTTTGTATTAGTTTTGCTTTCTTCCTTGCATAAATATTATACCATATTAAATCTCTTTTCTTTCCCATATCCATACTTCTTCTTCAGATGTTCCCTGATCTTTCTGTTTCTCCCTACTTTGGGGAATCACTCCATCCTGCTATGATTTAACCTGTGTTATACCTTCTACACCAAATCCTTCACTTCACATGCACTCCATAACTTCAGCTTCTATTTTTTTAACTTCTACATTACTAATCTTCTTTTCTACATTCCATGTTTGTGATATTATTTTTTATTGTGAAATTCTCCATATCTGGATGCCTTTGCCTGTATTTCTCTTTGAATATATTTGGGGCTACCTCCTTTTGGCTTTCTCCTTTGAATAAATATTGCCCAATATCAAATCTCTCTTTCTTTCTCATGTCCATATTTCTTTTTTATACTTTTCAAATATCTCTTGTTTTTTTTTTGATTATATTTTACACTTCCTCAGATGCTTCTTTTTCCAAACAGATTAAGGTTTCTTGATCTATATATTGTTTTTCACAAATCTGTTGTATTAATGAACACACATTTTCATTTGAAGCTTCTGACAGTTTTTCTTGCGGAAGTATTTTTCTTTCCTCTAATTTCTCTCTTAATCATTTTGCATATCTTGTGTCTGGAAATTCTGGTCTTTCTGCATAATAGTAATAATACAAATTTATTTCTTATCCTCAATAGTCCACTTTATCATCTTTATGGCTCTACTTTGGCCTATCAGCTTTTGTGGACTGCTACTAAAATTGTTATTAGAATTCAATGGAAATTAAATAAAACAAATCTGTCTTTTTTAGAGAACATATAAATTATCATTCAGAAAAAAAGGCTTATTTTAAAAATTCAGTATTGATGGGAAAATAGCATATTTAGCAAATGTATTTCTTTTGCCAACAACAGTTAAAAATAATTATTGCAGATATTGTTTTCATTTATATGGGGCTCTAGATTAACTACAGTAAAAAGAGGAGTTTTCTATGTAAATAAACAGGAAGGAGGTTTAGTGTTAATTAACCAAGTAGTATTTGCAAATTCATTACGTTTGTACAAAGTGCTAAAGTGGATAAATGAAAAAGATGAGAGATTACTAGTGAAATTGCATAAATATAAGTATGATAAATTTTGATGTATGCTAAAAGAATAAAACTGAAAAAGAGTGTATAAAGAAATAAAATGTTGTCAAGAAAAATATTTTGTAGAAAATAACAGTTGATGGTATAGAAGAAGACAGAAAAGTATGGCATAAGAATGTAATGATAAACTATTATTGTGTAAAGCTATGGACAAATCTAACAGATGAAAACATTAACACTATAAAAATAAAAAGCAAATAATGTAATCAGAAAGTAGAATGTCAAGATTCTTGTGCAGAATGGTAATAGATAATTTAGCAGTAAAAGAAAATAAGCCATATATATAAAGAAATTGATAGAACATGTTTGCATTGTCAAGAAGAAGAAACTACAGAACTTGCATTTTTGAAATGTAAAAGAGTAAAAAAATGTTATGGGGAAAGAATGTACAGAAGATTCTTTTCAGAGAATAAAAGAAGTGGATAAACTAAACATGGATATGATTAAATATGGATATTATAAGAACAGAAGTAAAGAATATGTTAAAAGAATAGATACAAAGTTATTTTATGCCACATGGGTTATATGGAATGAAGCATTAAATGAAATGATTTTCAATGGTAAATGGATTTTAGCAACAATATTATGTTAAAGCAGATGATGGCTATGGAAAAAAAGAGTAGAGGTCTAACAGAGATAAAAACTGGGTATGATTGTAAAGGAAACTATGAGTATATGCAAATAGAGTTGTATATCTATATATTTGTATATTTGTAAATATTTGCAAATATGTTGTAAATAAGAGTTATTTTGTATATAAATAAAGAACCCCCACTCATTAGGAGAGTGCTTGTTCCATTTCTAGCACAACATGTATAGCACATGGACAAATGCTTGTGCAGTATTTGAAGCTCTAGAAGATTCTAAAGAACAGTTTCAGCAGAACTTGTTTGTTTCATTGGAAGCAAATGTTCAAACAATGACAATATTATAATCCTGCAGCTGGGAAGGTTGTGGGATGATCTTTTGCATGAATTGTTGTAGAGAGTGAGCTGAAGACTGGAAAAGATGTTTCATGGGGTGAAATTATGGACAAAATTCAAATGGAGGAATCAAAAGCTATTTTGAATGAAGATTGCATACAAAGAAAATCATATGCTGAAACTGTTAAAGCAACTGCAGGGAAACTGTTGACAGATGAACAGAGGAAAGGAAATGTCAACAATGAATGGAAATTTATGGTGAGACTTTAGAACAAACAAGAGAAAGAAATGGAGAGGTATGACATTTAGGATGATTTAATGGTCCCATAGGCAGTGCAGTCTCAGGAAGTAAGACATTTTATTCTTATTCTTTATTCTTATTCATAAAGAGACATTTCTGACATTATTTCTGAGACTGGTTCTGGTATGGAATTTTTTTTTTTTGGGTGGGGGGGGAGTATGAGAAGAACAAGAAATGTAATCCATGGAATTTGTATGTGGTTAAAGAGTTTCACAGAGATACAACAGTAAATACACATTCAATTTTGAACTGAAGTTGAAAAGGAGACTTTATAGAGGCATTTAAGGAAAGTTTGTAAAGAAGTTTCGGACATTAGCAAAGTCAGTGATAACAGATGATTATAAACTGGCTGATGGCACTGTCAGATCATACTGAAAATAGGGAAAGAAAAAAATGTTCATATCCCTATTATGATAAATGTAGAGGGTAACAGAGAGGTTGTAAAATACTGGGAACAACTGAAAACATTTTTCTCTGTGGAAAAGATGATCATTTAACAAGTAACTATGAATAGAGAAGATGTTATATTTGTTTAGAAACAAGTCATGATGTAAAAATTGTGAATTGAAGTGTAATAAATGTAATAAAATTGTGCATTTATAGATGGATTGCAATCTATTGAAAAAAAAAGATGAAGCAGAAGAAAACAAAAGTGAGGGCAGTATACAAACAGAAGAAACAATGCCGATAAAATATAAAGAGGAAGTAAGAAAGCAAGATCAGGGTAGAAATAAAGATAAGGATAAAGAGAAAAATGAAACAGAAAATAATATAGAACAAGGTTCTGAAATAAATTATTAGGAAGATATAAACTGGAAAATAGTGAACGGTCAATAGAATTATATTGGGAAAAGAGTAAGAGACAGAAAAAGAAAGTTTAAAGGGATAAGTGTAAATGAGAAAAAATGGATAATGCAAACAAAATAAATACTTTAAATTTCCACAATTTCTGGTAAGCTACAATACATACATGATGACAATTTTAGACTGTTTTCAATAAATTTATCAAGAATTCAAACAGACAGAGGACCAGCACGGCATATAAATAAAAACTTTTATTAAAACCAAATATAAATTTAAAGACTGTGTAAGCGCTTTTGTGTAGTACTACTACACTTCGTCAGACATAACTGCTTCAAACAACTCCCCTTTTAAAATAATTAGCATCAAATCACATCCCTAGACCAATTAAAAATAATTGGTCTCAGAAGAAACCGAGTGTGTTAAAGCAACTGTACTACTATTAAAAATGTTCTGCTTGCTGATGGTAAACCTATACATGAATGAATACAGGCCAAACAATGCAAAAGAAACGTTTTTATAATTTTACATCAAATGAGTTTGAGATCTACAAAAGCTGCAGAAAAATGAGTGTATCATGATCTGTCCTTCAGACAAGGGTGATGCTATTGTTGTACTAAGCCAACAAGATTATGTAAACAAATTGCTTGAAATGTTGTCTGATGTTACTACATATAAGCTTATTAGTTTAATAGATACCACTCTTTGTGGAGGCTCTGTAAGGGACAAGGATCCATTTAATGAACTGGTGTGACCTGAAGGTAATCCACTATTATTATCTGAGTTTAAAAATATGAATGAAGGAGATACAGTTGATAATTTTGATTTATATGGTTATCTTAGACTACACAGAGAACTAGAGGAAGCCTTTGTTAAATACAAAAAGTGGCAATGGCAGAGGAAATATCTTGAGGCTTGTCTGCATTTTAAGCTTGTACCACGTGGGTTATATATTATTAAAATGCCCACATATGTCCAGAATTATCCTTGAATTTTGATACAAGCTTTGGCTATGTGCAACTTTTGATTCAACATTCACTTTAGCTTGAAGAAAGCATGGTGATATAAATGAAAACGATTAGAAAAAAATTATTTGAACATTTATCAAAGACTATGGCTGAGAAAGCTATCGATGATGTTTTTTCATTTCTAACATAACTTGAGTCTAAATTACAACAGCAAAAAAGGTCAAATCTAGAAAAGATTTAAGAGATTTCAAAGTTCAATGTTTTTTCATGGCCTAGAGATGTGGAACATAAGCAGATGAAGTCTCTGGATCAAATGCAAAGTTCACCTGATGAACAAGTTACTGATAATGATATAAGGGTGATGGCTTCTGGTACCTCTTTGAATTCTTTTGTGAATATCTCCACTGTGCCTAACACTTCTATAGTAGGTCCAGACAATGCTGTGTCTTTATCTGCATCACAACCAGCAGTGAGACCTAAAACCAGCTCTCATACTATATATAATGACAAGCAGTTGTCTTTAAACTTAACTCTCCCCATAAGAGACAGGAGAGACAGATAGAGGTCTCCCAGTTGAGGAAGGAAACAATGGAAAAATTCCAGTCGATAGTTGGCCACTCCATCAGTCAAGAATTTTTGGAAACAAGTGAAGGAGAACTAGTATATAATTTCTCTGATGTGAGGTTGAGTGATGAAAAATTATGAGTTTTAAGTAAAGGATTAACTTTTATTCCTACAGCTACTAGCAGCTTTAGTGATGTTATGATAGATGTGAAATTATTTTGTCGTAGTATTATGTTAAATGTTTTATTTTCTGGCTCTGATATACAGCATCCTTCTTTGAAGAAATCAAGTGTGTTCTGCCCTGAATTTAATCCTCATGTAGATGCTTTTTTACTTGTGAGTATGATTTGTTTGAATTTTATAATAAGGTATCTAGAAAGAAAAGTTTTTACAGTTTTACATCAAATGAGTTTCGAGCTCTACAGGAGCTGCAGAAAGATGAGCATATCATAATCTGTCCTTCAGACAAAGGTGGAGCTATTGTAGTACTAAACCGATAAGATTATGTAAACAAAATGCTTGGAATGTTGTCTGATGTTACTACATATAAGTTTATTAGTTTAATAGATATACAAAAGTTAATAAGCAATGTTCATTGTAAACTATTTGATAGTGTTTCTTGTAGGTACATTATCAAAGATTTATATGATTTTTGCATGGTGGAAAAACCTGTTAAACCATTAATTAAAGGCCTCTCTATGATTCATAAATCTTTGATAGACCCACCATACAGGCCCATTATAGCAGGACAAGGCTGGCTCACTAAGCCTATATCAATTTATTTGTAAATGATTTTGCAACCCTTACTTTTGAAGTCATCTACTATTTTGAGGTACACACAACATTTTTAGTAACCCTTTCTGAGGCTTTGGAAAAAGTCCCATTATGTGAGCTAGATTTTTTAGTTACATTGGATGTATGTTCATTATTTACTTGTATCCCCAATTATGTTGGGATACAATACATGAGAGTTTTTAAGAAGTAATACTGAATTTGACAATGGTTTTATTCAGACATTATGTATGTTAATGGAGATATAATTCTAATGAACAATGTGTTTACTTTTGACGCTAAATACTACATCCAACTTTTAGGGATTGCCATGGGCACCCCATGTGCCAGTTCATATGCCAACATTGTTATGGCACACTAGGAGAATATGGTGTTAATGGCTAATAACAAGTATAGTGGGCATACATTATATTATAGAAGGTTTGTGGATGATATATTTTGTATATGGCGAGGTTCCATGGAAGAACTAAAGATCTTTATAGAATATTTGAACAGTAGTACTCCATTTTTAAAATTTATGTCTCATGTGTCTAGAGATGAGATTGAGTTCCTGATGTGAAACTAACAAGGGGTGGCAATTCTTTAGATACTCAGATATTTAGAAAAAGTTGTAAAAAGAATAGCTTCCTAATAAGGTCTAGTATGCATCCAACTTATGTTTTTAAAAATATTCTGAATGATCAGGCTTTATGCCTATCTAGACTCATTAGTAATGATGTTAATGTAACTGAACAGATGAAGCTATTAAAGGTAGAATTCATGAATAGGGGGTATTCTGAACTTGAGTGTGACACATGGTTCCAAGTAATACAACAGGAGAGAAAGGGGAGAGGTAAACCATACTTCTCTACAGGAAACAGGATGGATCCTGGCAGACAGAATAAATCTTATAAAAAGAGATTGTAGAGTATGCCTTCCCTTTACCTCAGACAATAAAGATACCATGCAGGTTATACGTAAGAACTGACATATACTGGCAGCAGTTGATGGTATTAGAAAAGCAGTAGGGCCTCATCCAAAGGTCTCATATAGGAATTTGAAGTCTTTGAAGTCTTTGAAAAGACATTTATGCCATAGAACAGGGTCCCTATATGATCAGAGAATATCTGATAGAGAATGGACTTTTAGGTGTAGACATTGCAATTTATGTAAGTATGTTGCCAATAAAAATATCTTTACACATTCTACAACAGGTAGGAGATATAAATTCAAACATTATGTGAACTGTTGTACAATAGATGTTGTCTACTTGGCACAATGTAATCTATGTCCTAAATGTTATGTAGGCATGACTACTACAGCCCTCAGAGAAAGAATTAGAGAACACATTTATTATAGCAGCATTGGGGATATTAGGAGTGCTATAGCAAAGCACATTATAAATGAGGGTAAAGCACATCATTTTTTATTCCTCACTCTTCAGGTTGTACCTCCTACTGTGAGGTTAGGTGACACCAAAAATGCTCTGGAAAAAAAATTGAGCAAAAATGGATAGGCCTATTACAGGCAGATAAAATGCAGGGCTTGAATGAATATCTGTCCCTTAAGTCTTTTTTTAAGAGACAGGAAGTTGAAAACATATTGTTGAGTATACTTTATATATTTTTTTATATTATTTTTTATAGAGTTATATTTGAGTGGGATGTTCATATATATTTCCTTGTTAGTCTAGTATTTGATGTTGATAGAGTTTTATTTTAGACTTGTAGTATAAGGCTGAGTTTTCAGCCTATATATCTTGGGTGAGGTTGATTTGTTCCTTGGCAGTAGAGTCTTCATCATTATATTATTATCATTATATTTGGATATTTTTTTAATTTCAGTAGCACGATGGTTGACTATTTTATATTATGCATTAGGAGCATTAGTATTTTATTGTGAGATCAGTGGTTAGCATTGCTTCCTCACAGCAAGAGGTTCTCCAGTTCGATCCTTGGCTGGGGTGCCTTCTGTGCAGATTCTGCATGTCCTCCCTGTGGTCACGTGGGTTTCCTCCGGGTGCTCCGGTTTCCTCCCACATTCCAAAGACATGCTGTAGGTGGATTGGACACTCTAAATTGGCCCTAGGCATGAGTGTGTGCATGTGTGTGCCTTCTGTGGAAGGTTGGGTGCCAGGCTGGCAACTCAACACCATAAAAACTCCACTGCCAATCATGAGTGGGCAGGTGATCTGCTGTGGTGACCCTTAACCAGGAAAAAGCCGAAAGAAGAAGTATTATATCGTGAGATATAGCTCCCTTGAGAATGCATTATATCATCTGTTAGCCTATGTATATTGTGCTTGCCCTACCTGGATTTTTATGTACATATACCTTCTTTAATCATGTTGTATTAACGTTGTTATGGTAACGGTCACCTTTTGCTGGTCATGGCTGTATTTTCATGAGACCTTGGTCTTTATAAGGAATACAGGGACTATGGAGTAATAGCATTTTCCAGGACATTATATTTTGAAATATATTGAGTTCAAGTACGTTTAATCTACTACATTTTAATAACTGTAGTTGATGTGATTCACCATGTCTAAGGATAGAGAGTTTTAGCAAAGTAGTAAAGTGTTATTTTAAGTTATGATTATGCCGATTCTTCAATTGAACTGAGCTCTATGAAGTTTTCATATTAGTAGAGATTGGGAAAACGTGAACTTTATTTTTGATAATGCATTGCTCATAGGCAGTGAGTTTATTTATCATTTAGAGAGGCGAGTAACTGTATTATGTAAAATTTGGAGTTTTTGTATTATGTGGAGGGCCTGAGGAATTTACTATAGCAGTAAAGGGTTATTTTAAACCATGATGATGTTAAGTTATGAGTTTGTTTAGTGAACGGAGTTCTGTCAAGTTTGTATGACTAGCAAAGTTTTAAAATATGTGATCAATATATTTGAAAACTCTATGCACAAAATTTAATGAATTTCTAATATTTCAAGATGTGAGCAGTTATTTTATATACTTCATAATGTGACAGATTTTTTATAATCTTAGTAAGCATCGTATAATACGCATTTCATTGTTCAGCCTGTATTCATTCATATATGAGTTTATCATCAGCAAGTAGAACATTTTTAATAGTAGTATGGTGGCTTTAACACACTTGGTTTCTTCTAATGAGACCAATTATTTTTAATTGGTCTAGGGATGTGATTGGATGCTAATTATTTTAAAAGGAGAGTTGTTTGAAGCAGTTATGTCTGATGAAGGGTAGTAGTGCTACGAAAAAGAGCTTATACAGTCTTTAAATTTATATTTGGTTTTAATAAAAGTTTTTATTTATATGCCGTGCTGGTGCTCTGCCTGTTTGAATTTGTTGCTACATTTATTTGGAGTGGGAATTGTACTTTATCTGGTGCAGTGGTTTTGTTTTTGCTGTTTGCTTTCAATAAATGTAAATAGTATCAAATATATAAGTAGAAGAATAGGCCTCCTAAACTGGTGTATTAAGTGTGACATTGGTGTAATAATACTGGAAGATGTAAGATTTTTAATACAAGAAGAAAGATTATAAACAAAAAACTTTGGGGAGGAGATACAATATGGAACATAGGAAAGGAACTATGCTTAGACAAAGCTGTACTTTGTATAGTCAGTGAAAATATTGAACATAATATTGGCAATGATGGAAACTGTGATGCCTATGCATGGGCCCAGCAATCAAGAAGTCTCAATCCTCACCATTAACACTAGTGAGGGCCATCCATATTGTGAAAGGATAATAAATACACACAGAGTAAAGTACAAATTCCCTTAAGAGCACACAGAGATCACAGTCAGTCTGGGGCTAGTTTCTACCTTTCTCTCCAGGTCCCCAATAAGACTCCCCACTGGCACAGCTATAGGGTCCAGATCTCAGCCTAGTGGGCAATCTAAAACCTCCAGCACCCTCACTGTCCAACCAGTGCTGCGTGTTCCTGCCCAAGTAGCTGACACACACGCACTTTGAGATAAGAGTTTATACAGCCACACAGACACTCCTGGGGAAGGTTGGCACAGGTTCTCCAGCTGTGCCCCTTTTACCCAGACTATACAGTAGAAATCACTGCCACCACCCAGCTAATATTTACCAGCTTCTCAAAGACCCTTAAAAGGGTGTTCAATTACTACTGTGCAGTATTATTATCCAAATGGTAAGTCTGACCTAACAGTCAAGACTTATTTGGAGTGACTTGGTACAGTATCACTATGTACATGCAATGTACTCTTAGAGTTTAAATTATCTCTACACAAAACAGCCACAGTTGAAAGGTTTAAAAATATTTAATAATAAATAATAAGAACACAAGACAATACTTCTTACTACACAGTGCTAGTCAAGAGTTCAGAGATCACAGAGAAATACTTAAAATAATATGATAGAAAAGTTCTGACATCACAGAAAACAAACTAGTCTAAACTTATTAATTCCTAGCTATTTCCAAGAGAAAACACAGTTCTAAATAACTTACTTATTTAACATAATTGGTACAAAAGTAGAAAAACATAGTATTTACAGTAATATATATAGAATATGTACATAACTTAGGAATTTAGTTGATTTGATTACAGTGCATATACAGAATATATACATAAAAGCAGGAATTTAGTTGGTTGCCAGATTAATTCAGAGAGGTAAAAATGGAGATAAATTAATCGGCATTATTGTGCCAGTATTTACATATAGAACAGGCAGAGTGGTGAGTTGAATGTTCTCAAGACAAATGCTCTGAGCTCTCTGATTCTCTCTCTTTAAATTAATAACACAGAGCTGCTTCACATGACATCATTCTTCACACTTCTCTGGTGTTCCCAGGCAAACAGAAACTACATTTACATTCTTTACACCTGGTTAGAAACCAGAGGAATAAAGGACATTTATACATGCAAATTCTAGTCATTAACTATGGTCTTAAAACAATAGGTAGGATGCCTCCCTCTAGATATGTTGGCTCCGAATTTTAACATCAAAGAAAGTCATGAAAAGCCTGACTTAGCTTTCTTACAGCAGAGTGCACTGTTGTTACATGTTTGCAGTTCAATATCCAATGCAGTCTTTACATTTAACAAGCCTGTGGCTTACATTAATATTTACAAATGGCAGACTTATCTACAAAATTCTATCTGGCTAGGCCAGTAGCCTTCACCTATCTTCACAGAAAGATTAACTATTCTAGATCTCAGATGAAATAATCAAATAGACAGAATTATAGCACTGTATATCTGTTACAAGTAAAGGAAGGGAATTTTTTTATATAAAAGTTTGGATTATGTAGGAATTAATATAAGTATAATAGTAATGGGAGATTTTAATTGTGATTTGGGAACAAAAAGAAGAGAGGAAATGATGCTACGAAAATTTCTGAAGGTATAGGATGTGGCAATTTATAGATTTGAAATAATCTGTGGATATTTAGTGTAGGTGTATATATAAGATGGAACTAGATATTTTATTATATTGCAAGGTTTAAATATAGCTAAGGGTGAGGTAATTGTAGCAGGCTTACCTGATCACTCAGTCATATGGATAGAAACACAAGAAAATAAGGAGTGTATCAGATTAGGAATAGGAATAGAAAGAAGAAATGAAAAATTGTGGGATGAAAATGGAAAATAAGTATGTTTGTGTTTTTGGAAAGATCACATTTCCACTAGAGTGTGGTATAAAAATTGGTCTGAGTGGTTGCTGGATTTGAAAGAAACATATAAAGATAAGCAAACAAACAAATCATCTGGTGAAAAAAGGCTGGTGTATCAAACAACCGAGTCACAAGTAAAATATATATACCAGCCAAACACAGCCTTTAAAATAAAAAAAAATTATAAAGTGTAAAGCACTTTTGGGCTAATAAACCACACTTCTTCAGACACAGACAACAAATATAATACTGATTTATATACCATAAAACCGTGCTAAAATTAGACTAAAAACAAAAACAATCAAACAATTAATTAATGTGGTAATTTTCGTGCTGTCAGTAAAGGTTTTAAAGGTACACTCACATTCAGTCCAGGAGCCCTATGTGCTTGTAAAGTGGTAATCCATCTTAATTCAGCCACCTTTACCTTATTTACAATATCACCACCTCTAAGGTTGACAGTAAACAATTGCGAAGCTAAAAAGCTAAAAGTATGTTCACCACAAGCTGCTGCAAGTCTATAAAGTGCACTGTTGACATCTCTACTCCTAATGTAGCTAGTGTGCTCCAAAACATGTTCTCTAAGGGTATGGTTGGTCTTCCCAACATAAAAACATGTACCTTGATTACAGTGTGCTAAATAAACCATATTACTGCTGGTATAACCTGCATAGAATCTAGGTGTAAAAGTTCTTAGTTCATATATAAGGCTATAAGCCATACAGGACCCACAAGGGTGAGTACCCACTTTTCCAGAAAAATTATTAAATTGTACTTTATTGGATCCAACGCATAACTGGCATTTCAGGGATAAACTATTTTTAAAACAAAAACTGGGAGTAGGACCAATTATCCCTCTTATCTTAGCATCAGACAAAAGAATGGGCCAGTTTTTATGTATGATTGGTTCCCCTTCACAAGACCGAATGGATGGAAGCTCGAAATTCATAATCTCAAGACCAGAATCTCGAACTTTCATTCACTCATAATTGTGAATGGGAGCCTTAGGTTTAAAAAAATAAAAATTTAACTTACCTTATTGCAGTGGGCCAGGTTCCCCTGTACCCTAGCAGTTTAAATGTGAATGTTCCATGACCGCACTATAGCGGAGGAATGGAAAATCTTCCATTTTGCGCTTACGCATATAGCGCGGAATGGGAGATTTCCCTTTCCTTCACTATAGTGCGATCTCAGAGTAGGTATATTTAAGTAGGGGGGAGTGGGGGGCACAGCAACCCACATGGGGGGTGCAGGGCGGCAAAGCCCCCCTGCAAAAACATTTGAAAGGTGTTATTTGTTTTTTTTGTCCCTTTCATATGTTTGAGTTTCTCTAAATTCGAGATTCTGGTTTCTAGTTTATGACTTTCGAGTTTAGAGGCATTCTATCGTATGAAGGGGAACCGTATGATTTCACAAATCTTCCCTACATCATTCATGTAGGTTAAAACAACCCTAATTTTAACATCTTGGTAATTAGTATTCACATTCCTTGGAGATCTACTAAAAAAATACAGTCTAGCAATGTGTTTACATGTATCATTGATATCACCAGTTGACGAGCCCAGCGCACATCTGGAGTACCATCTATAAACAAGACCATTAAGCAAATGGACCAAGGCTTGATCAAGCCACTTATCATCTGTATGCAGCTTGGACAATCTCAGGGCTTGACTTCTGGCCACACTACAATAAATATATGCGGGATGCTTGGTAGTCCGATGCAAAAGACTACTACACCAAAATTCCTTCCTATGCAACCTAGTCTCAAACGATCCATCTTCCATTTTAATCAGATGTACATCTAAAAAGTCTATCGCATCAAAGGCTACATTTTACTAAACTTGAGAAAACTAGTAGTGCTCTCAAGATAGTGTATAAACTAGTCCAACGGATCCTTCCTACAGTAAAAAAAAAATGTCATCCACAAAATTCTTAAAATACTTTAAATGTGCTGAAAATCCATGCATTCCAAGAACAAAATCCTCTTCCCACTGTGCCATAACAAGGCTGTTATAGCTATTTGCACATGTAGTGCCCATAGCCGTGCCAGACTTCTGTAGATAGATACAATCACCAAAAATAAAAGCATTGTTCTCTAACACCAAGTCTAAAAGAGAGCAGATCAAAAAATCATATCATTCAAATAATGACTATGTTTATGGAGAAATAATCTCTCAAATTCAACACCTTCTAAATTCAGAATCATAGTAAAAAGTGTACATGCATCCAAAGTGACTAAAAAACACAGAAACACATCAAACTTTTTTACCCAGTCATACAAAGTTTCAAGAAAATCTTGTGTATCCCTTAAAATAGAAGAAGCACTATCAACAATTGGTCTTAATTTGTGCTCAACAAATATTGAAAATATTTCAGTTAACCAACCTGTACCAGATACTATTGATTATAGTGGAGGATCATATATATTCTTGTGGACTTTGGGGAGGCCATGTATAATGGGTAATAAAGGTTTCTCAACCATTAAATACAAATACAGATCATGGTCTATCAAGCTATTCATTAACATGTCATATAACTCATTCTGTACATAACTAATCATCCTGTTGACCACAGAGGTGGCAATAATCAGATACACATTAACATCAGAAAGCATATCCTGCATTTTACTCACGTAAACCTGCCTGTCCAGAACCACAATGGCCTCACCTTTATTGGCAGGGCATATCTGTATTAATTAGTTATTTCTAAGTTCATTTAAAGTAGTCGATTCATCATTATTCATGTTATAAAACCTACAGGTTCCCTTATTGTTAAAGACAGTGTACAAATCTTGCTCACACATTTTTAAAAAGGAGTCAACAGAGGCATTTAAAGTGGGACAAAAGGTACCAAGTCTCTTAAAGTTATTCTTACTTGTTCCGACATTCATTGGAAAAACAGTTTTTAGCATCACATTCTGTGGATATAGTCTTAATTGTAGTAATACATCACATACCGTAGAAGGGCAGGCAGGTATAAAAGAAAGACCCTTATTCAATATGTTCATTTGTGTCTGAGTTAACCGTACTGAAGATAGATTCACCACTAATGATTCACTGTGACTTGCTTCCCTTTCGCTGCTAAAATATCATGCTCCATGGATAGTTTCCACCTCCTTTTGACCCTGCTGATGGACTGCCTCTACTGGGACATCTCCTTTTGTGTAAAAGGCAATGGTAGCACTGGAAAAGAACTCAGCAAACAACTAGAGCATTTTTCCTTCGGTCTCGCCCAAGTTCATTCACATTGGTTGACACTCCTTCATGTCATGTCCCTTGATCGCCATGACAACAAGGCAGAAAAAAAAAAAAAAACTCTTCACTATACAAGCCCAAATCAAAGCCACTATAGAGGTTGTCCCACACACTAAATTACTAGACATTATTAAAGAGAGAAACCTTAACTTTGACCTACATATAAACAATGACATCAAAAAACACACCAAAATCTTGGCATGCTCTACAGGCACCAACACTTTCTTAGCCTCTCTACTAGACAAACCCTTGCAGCTACCTTTTTATTACCCTCTCTCCTTTATGGTGCCCCTCTCCATATTAATATCCAAAATTCTACAAAATCCAGACATATGTGTTATAACAGAATAGCCAAATTTGCCACCAAGGCCAAATTCTCATCCCACCATTGTAGCTCATTGAAATAATTAGGGTAGCTGGAACTCCCCCACCATCTCTCATTTACCCAACTAACCACAGCACACAAAATAATTTACAGACCCACAGACTGTCCTACTCTTTCAAGTCTACTTGCCAAATATCAACCTAGCAGGCAACTAAGATAGGAAAATCATCTACTTCTAAAAGTAGAAAAGACCACTTTACCTTCTGGTCAACTCCTCTACTCCTTCACCATCGCCAAACTATGGAACTCACTTCCTCCTTCTATAAGAAACACAGGCAGCACCACCACCTTCAAACAAGTACTGAAAAATCATCTCATCTCGTCCTGGCTATGCACCTGCTCTGTAACCTAACCTCCTCCTTCTCATATGATAACTAAATTCCTAATCCTTTTTGCTACTGCTGACGGATAATATTTTCTCCATATTTATTATTTTTTCATCACTTGTTGATACTGGTACAATAATGCTGATTAATATATCTCTGTTTATACCTCTCTGATCAAATTCATCTGGCAACCAACTAAATTACTGCTTCTATTTTTATATTTTGTATATATTACTGTAATCAAACCAACTAGATTCCAGCTTTTATCTATATATTCTGTGTATATTACTGTAAATCAGACCAACTAGATTCCTGCTTTTATGTATATATTCTGCATATTTTGCTGTAATAAAAACAACTAAATTCCTGCTTTTATGTATATATTCTGTATATATTACTGTAATCACTATGTGTAATACTGTTTATACTTCTGTTCCCATTAATGTTTAATTTTATTCTGTATCTATGTTCTTGTTGGAGCTTTTCTCCCTGGGCCTCCACTGAAAATTGGCTCTTTTAGGCCCAGTGGACTTTCCTGGTAAACAAATGCAATAAACAAATAAATAAATAAACCCAGTCACCAGTGGTTAAATCACTCATCCTGCCTTTATCAGTTGGCAAGCCACTGGATGAAACAGTCACAGCTCCCAAATCAGCAGAGTCAACCTCTTGATGCATATTCGTGTCACCAGTGGCACTAGAGCTTATATCAGCATGGCTCTCATTCATTCACAGAGGTCCATGGCCATGCAAAACATATAAAGGTATTTTTTAGAATGCCAGTCAGGTATAAGGAAAGTGCAAAAATAAATTATAAAACAATGTGTATGGACACTTTAAAGGATTTGGAAAGTAATTATAGAAAATATGTGATAGCATGGAGAATTTATGAAAAGAATCACGAGAAAATTAAGGAATTATCATTTAAGCAAATATATTATTTACAAGGCAAAAAAGAAGAGTTATCAGCTTATTAGGTGAAGAGAATGCTAGTATAATGAGAAGAATGAAAGATGCCAGAAGAAAGGTTAGACGTTTCCAGGAACAAATTATGAAAATTGTAATAAACCATTCAAAGAAAATGTTGTAAGATAGAAATAAAGCACAAAAAAGAATGTCACGTTAAAAAATTGGCAGAAAAGAAAATAAGAAGCTAGAAAATGGGATTTCCTTGTATGAATTAGATGAGGTACTTAGGCAAGTTAATTTACAGGCAGTTTTAGGATCAGATGGAATAGGATGCCGAATTTATAAGTATTTTACAGATTGGCAGTAAAAATACATTATAAAAGTCATGAATGAGTGGTTAAATGAAGATTGTATGTTGATTTATTTATTTATTTTTTAATTTAGATTTTTAAAATAGGTAGTCCTCTTCTGCTTGTCTCACGGCGGGTTTGTACAGTGGCTCCCAAAACTGGCTGTGTTTTGTAGTGTCCACAGCACTATAACGGCTCGGTTCTGCTTCAAAACCAATACAAGGAAAAACTTAAAGCAATCGGGATTCATATCTACCCTGAAGACCTTAATACTGCTTAAGTCCCAAAACTTGCTGTGTTTCCTAGCATTTGTGGCACTATGACAGCTTTGTTCTGCTTCAAAACCAACAGAAAGAAAAACTTAAAGCAATTGGGATTCATATCTGCCCTGGAGACCTTAATACTCCTTAAGTGTATGTGTCATTCTACTATTAAGGGTATTTACAAGCTATATTTTGGATAACCCTTACCTTACTAAGTACAACAGCCTGACCCAGTAGCAGGAATTTTGTTTTATTCTACCTCCCCCACTATATTTGATTGGCATATTCTGTACTAAATTATATTTGTCCTTCTTGCCTCTATATTAACTGATTGGCTATCTGTCCTTCGAAATTTATATCTTCCCTTTGGCTCACATCCCAACTTAGAATACAGAGTCAATACTAATTGTGTCTTATTTAGCGTACCCTTTTTCAATATAACTCTTTATGGCATGCAGGCGTCCAACAAACAAAGTCTGACTAGATTCTAAAACAATCAGTTACAGCTTAAAGGACCAAAGACCTACTGTAAAACAGCCTAGAGCTCAGAGCAATTGATTGTTTTATTTGGACATACCAGGGTTGGTTCTTACCGCTCAATTCGCCCTTCCCTTCACTTGGACTCACTACGCTTTCTCTAGACTTACTCCCCCCTTAAAGCTCATTATCCAGTTAAACATACTCCCACCCCATACATCAAATTACCACTAAATCCCCACTCATTACCACACTAGTCCCACTTCAAAGCTTCACAATCTGCTCCCTACAACCCATTCCACTACCCCTGTCTTCTAGAACTCAGATTAAACTATGTCACTCAAAATGCGCTCCCTTCTAACATTATACATTAGTCTCCTAATACACATCACCTCCCCGAACTGTTCCCAACCCCTTGAACATTTACATATTCTACTATTTCTCTATAGCATAACAAACCATCATAAAGCTTTAGTAACATATCAGCCAGCTGAATTCAATATCATATTATGCATTGCTCAAAACTCAAAATCATTCCCAATAACATCACTTGTAAACCCAAATTTTACACAATAGTCAGAATACTAAACCTACTCAATATCTCAAATGTTACCTCTCCAAGCAACACATTCTATCCCTGTGTGGGGACATCCACCCCAACCCAGAGCCCCCAACTACAGCTTCCTCCGCTAAAAGCCTAAACCCTAAAAATATTCTTCTAGCAACCTTAAACACGCACAGTATCTGTAACAAAACCACAGACTTTCATGCTTGGTTAAGTCAGTACACCCCAGATATTCTAGTAATCTGCAAAACTCGGTTAAAAGCCCATATTCATCCCCAGGGTATAATATACTTAGAAAAGACAGAACCAACAAAAAAGGTGGTGGGGGTCTTACTCTATCCTAACACCATCTCAATCTCACCTTTCCCTAAAGAAACACCAACATTTAACAATGCCAAAATTGTAACTGGAACCCTACAAATTAACAAAACAAAACAAATATGCATTGTTGGACTATATATACCCCTAGGGCAAAACATCCAAACTATGGAAGATATCCTCTCCTGGATATAAAAAAACATCAGTAATGAAACTATACTTATGGGAGATATCAATATCAACTGGCAAAATCTGATGACCGACTCCCCTACTAATAGCATAAACCTCTATGGTTTTACCCAGCTCATTAGCAATGCCACCTGAATGCATAACAGCAATACCCTAGGTCCAACTCTTGACTGGATACTAGTTTCTAATCCTGACAAATATTCTAATCCAAACACTATCCAGTACTCTTAGTGGCCACCTACCCATATTCACATATAGATCAACACCACAAATTACAAGAACTCACACATAGAAAAACACCAGAAATATCAGGAACTTTGACCAACAAAATTTTAACAACAGCCTAAAATGCACTAACTGAAATCTGCTTATAACACTACCACTAGAAGATGCCCTTAAATACTTAAACAATGTATTTCTAAATAGTCTCAATAGCCTACCCCCCCTCCACACCAAAAGAATAAAAAACTAACCATGCTCCCTGGCTAACAAATAATACCAAACAATATTTACTAGCTAGAGATAAAGCCTGGGAGGAATGGCACAATAACAAATCTAATCAAATACAAACAGTTACGAAACAAAGCAAAAAAGCTATTGAACTCAGACAAAAAAAAAAAAAAAAAAAACAAAAACCTCTCCAACCAAATGGCAAACCACACAAACAACCCAAAACTATTTTAGAAACACATCTCAAACCTTCTTACCTCAGGCTGTAAACGAACACCATCACCATACCCTGACAAAACTCCCTCAGAGATATCCAACTTGTTTAAGTCTCATTTTATAGATATAAGCAAAGTATAAGCAAACTGTTAACTAATCCCACTGCTGCAACAAACTCAGGCCCCATCTCTGAGGCTAATGAGAGTATTTATCTCATGACTCTTGCACAAACAAAAACAAACATTCACCTTCACAACAAACCAGTAGTACATCTTCTATCCCCTTTCATCTTAAGCCTCTCTCATAAGAAAGCTACTTCAAAAACTAAAACTATGCTCCCTTACCTCTGACAACCTTCTCCCTGAATACTTAAAACTTGCAGTAGAAGCCATAGTATATCCTGTCAACATCCTTATAAATCTCTTGATATCAGAGTCCAATGTCCCTAACCTCTGGAAAAAATCTATCATCACCCCTTTACATGAAGGGGGCAACTCTAATGAACTGTCCAATCATCAACCAATCTGTAGCCTCTCTCCACTTTCCAGACTCCTGGAAAAATGCGTACATAGGTAATTGCTTTACCATCTCATCCAAAACAAATTAATTGCCCCTACCCAACATGGTTTTTGCCCATCACACAGCATCACCACTGCCTTAATCTCCTTTATGGACACTGTGTTCAAATCCATTGACTAATAATATTACATCTATCTTACTACTAGACTTATCAAAGGCATTTAGGACAGTGTCCCGCAACAAACTTTTTCATCAGCTATCCATTGTAGGCTGCACACCTCTATCCCCCAAGTGGTTTGCAAGCTACCTATCCAATTGCCAACAATCTGTTAAATGGCAAAATAAACTATTCCAATCTCAAATCAACACAACTGGAGTAAAACAAGGGTCCATACTTGGACCATTACTATTCAATGTTTTCACCAACTTCCACACTTCATCACCTCTTAGCTCTATTATCCAATATGCAGATGACACTACAATAATTTCCTCCTCTAACAACATATAACATCTCCAGCAACTCACCCAAACTACCTTCACTTCAATTGAGACATGCCTCAGAGAAACCCAGGTACTCCTAAATCCTAAAAAATCAAAACTCCCATTTTTCTCAGCAAAACCACTCATCTGACTTTAAAATTGAACAGCGCAGTGGTGCAGCTGTTGCATTGTCTCATCACAGCAAGAAGTTCACCAGTTTGATTCTCATCTGTAGTGCTTTCTGTATGCAGTCTGCATGTCCTCCCTGCATTTCTGTGGGTTTCCTCTGGGTGCTCCGTTTTCCTCCCATGTTACAAAGACATGTGTCTAGAGTGTTTCTCCCTGGGCCTCCACTGAAAATTGGCTTTGATCAAAGTCAGACTTTCCCTGTAAACAAATGTTAAATAAATAAAAATCAATAAAATATTCTTTCAGGATGACACAAAAATTGAAACAGTTCCCACAGCTAAGCTACTAGGAGCCACCATAGACAACTAACTTTTGAACATTACATCTGCAATAGCATTAAAAAAAACACACATCAAACTAGGACACTCTATAGACAAAAACTTTCTTGGGTAACTCCGCCAGAAAAACCCTTGCCAACACCTATTTGCTTCCCTTTTTATACGCAGCCCCACTTATACACCAATCTACAATCTTCTCTCAAAAACAAGCTCCAATCTTGCTTCCATAAAATTGCCAAATTTGTCACAGGCTACTCTTACTGTTCCCATTGTTGCCTAGCTCTGAAAGAACTAAACTGGCTTGAACTCACACACTACCTAAACCTAGTTCAGCTGTCTTCTGCACATAAAATGATATATACACTTGATAGTTGCCCAGCCCTCAAATCTGTCCTAAAATCCTACAACCTTACCAGAGCCCCTCCGCTCTGAAAACAAACAACTTCTAACTGTCTACATTCCAAACAAAAGAGCTGGACAGTGCCTATATCTCATGCTACTGCCAAGCTCTGGAACTCTCTGCCAACAGACATTTCTACTATTAGTGCTTTAACAACTTCAAACTCGCCCTAAAAAACACTTTCTCTGTAACCAAAACTGCCCTTGCTCTTTCCCCAACAGGTGAACTCCATTCACTTTCCAGGGCCTTTCCTTTCTACATCTGGAGATCACTAAACTATGGAATTCATCAACTAACCACTACCATATAGAACTAAGAATCATTATGTATTTCTACACCCTTAACTATTCCCATCCTACTCCTCAATTATTCTATCCATATGCTTGCTTCTAATTTTCATCATCGTCTTCCTGACCCTCTCTCTTTACTTTTTTTTTCAAATGTTTTAATTTTATTTTTCCATTAGACATTAACAATCAAAATATTTCAAAACATACAATATATATATATATATATATATATATATATATATATATATATATATATATATATATATATACACTGAATAAACAACTATTCATACAATATACAGTCATCCATGACAAACATTAACTTTATCAATGGGTACCATTAATATTTATCTAACAAGTTTTGCAGATTCTGCCAATGTGTTACATTAGAGGTTCTATAACAAACGGTTTGCATTTCTTTTTTACATACATTTTTGCTAGCCTAATAAAATCAGCAAATATAAGATCTTGCTTATTTTTCCAGTTCAATACAATAATCTTTCTGGCAATAGCTAACAGTGACCAAAGAACTGGTAACTGGTGTTGAGGAATCACACTTGGGGTAGGTACATTAATAAGATCAAAGAACTAGTAATTTGACAGTTATCTGACCCACAAAGCTTTTATAAAATGTCTAAAATCATTCCAATAATGTGCAAGAGTTTTACATTCGATGAAAGTATGAACCCAGTCTGCTTCAAGAATTTCACCACATCTTCAACATTTTGTTTCTGTACTCTCTCTCTATCTTAATCCTACCTGTCAAAAATGTAATCTATCACATTACTTTATTTAGTATTACCTATCTAAAACATGTTTTATTATTGTATCTACCTCTCTGTATTTATTTACTTTTCATTACTTATTAATTTGTGCTTTAATACTTGCTATTATCTTGTTCGTGTACAATGTCTCAACTTTCATGTGTCATTGGAGCTTTTCTCCTGGGGCCTCCACTGAAAATGGGTCCTGACCCAGTCTGACATTCCCAGTAAACAAATGTTAAATAAATATGTAAATTTATGTAGTGGTATACTTATACTTGTATGGAAAAAAAGGAAGACAAAAAATAAAATTGAACATTGGAGACCTATAGTATTGAACAATACAGATGATGAGATTTTTTCTATGAAAACAATCCAGAAGAGAATGGAAATTAACATGAAAAATATTATAGAAGAAGCATATATAGTTAAAGGGAAAAGGATGTCAGGAATTATTATTCAGAGTAAGGGAAATTGTGGATGATATTATAAACAGGACTGATGAGACCAAGATCATGATAGGGGATTTAAATAAAGCTTTTAAAACAGTACAACATGAACATTTCTGGATAATAATGAAAAAGTATAAGATTAGTAAGAAAATTAAGAATGCATATTATTCTACATATAATAAAATAATGTAATAATATTAGTGAGTGGATGGTTAAACAAAGAAATTGATATAAAAATGGCATACATCAGGAATGTCTTATGTGCAGTATATAATTTGTAGTAGTTATAAATGTATTAGTGATGTACATTTGCACAAGAGGTGCTACTTATATTACTAATGAAGGGATAAAAATTACATTCATGTTTACTTATGCAGATGATATTATATTGATTATGAGAAACAAAGTCTGGATGAAAGAAATTATTTGTTATATACATCATTGTTTAACTATAATAGGCATGATTTTAAATAAAGAAAAAGTAAAGGACTGGGTGATATAGTAAAGACAGTAGGAGCATCTTTCTTGAAGAAATAAATGTCTGTGTTAGGAATAGAATATAGGGATGAAAATGTAAGTAGGAAGAATGGAATAGGATAGTAGATGAAATGAAGAAGCTTTGTTACTTTTGGAAACCATATAAACCAGTGTTTAATAAAAAGGTTTATTTGATTCAATTATACTGGGAAAGATTGCATATTTGGCTAGTGTCTACATGTTGCCAATAATATATGTAAAAGAAGTACTACAAGTATTGTTTTTCTTTTATATGGGTTTCAAGGTTGAATCCAGTGAAGACAGAAGTGTTATACATGGGCAAGGAAGAGGTTTAGGATTTTAGGATTAATTAACCTAATTATTTATGCTGCTTCTTTGAATTTGTATAGTTTTGTTTTGGATAAATGACAAAAATAAAAAGTTAGTAGTAAATTTACTGAAGTACAAATATAACCAGCATTGAGATATGTAAAAAAAAATAAAAGAGGCAAAGCATGCTTAAATGAAGTAATGAGATGTTATCCAGAAAAAAAACATTTTATGGAAAATAAAAACTGATGAAATAGAAAATGAGAGGAAAGTATAGTATAAAATATCATGATGCAATATTATTATGTTATCCTTGGGATGAGCTAGCAAATGAAAAAGTTAAAGATATAAAAGTATGAAAAGCATGATGTAATGAACAAGTAGAATGTCAAGATTTTAATGGATTAATGATTAATTAATCACCAGTAAAGGGAAATATGCCATACAACAAAATCAGCGAAAGAGTTTGTATGTATTGTGGTAAAGAAGAAACTGCAGAATATGATTTGTATAATGTGTAAGGGTTGCAAAATTGTGGGAAAATTTGTACAAAGAAAATTTCTTTGAAAATATAAAGGGGGTAAAGGAAATACATTTAGATATGACTATGTATGGTTATTAATATCTATAAAAATAAGGAATATGTTAGTAAAACAGATAAAAGATTGTTTTATGTTGTGCGGACCATTTGGAATGAAAGCATGTTTAATGGTAAATGGAGACTAGCAGTAATTTTTAAAAAAATAGATGGCGGTTGTGGAAAAAGACGTAGAGTTCAAATAAGATAATGAAGACAGAAGTTAAACATAATAGTGAAAAGCAAAATATCTATAATTGTATAACAATAAGTAAAATTAATGGAAATTTGTACACTGTATACATTTGTAAATATTTAAGTTTGTAAATATTGTTATTCATATATTTTTAATAAAGAACCCCTACTCTTTTTGATAAGTGTCATGGGAGCTTTAACATCCAGCTGAGCTACCATCATCTCAGGCAGAAGGGGCCTCAGTTTAACCTGTTATCTAAAGGACAACATACTCTGGAGTGCAGTACCCTCTTATACTGAATGGCATTGCCAGCAATTGATCTACCTGGTGTGGGAATAGAGCACACAGTCTTTTGCATCAAAGGTGAGTGTGCTACCTGTTGCACCAGTGACAATTATAATGAGTCTGGGGTTGAGTAATTGTCAACAAGTTTAATTTAAATAAGGATCAGTGTTCAAATCAAATATAACCCTAAGTTCTGACCTAGTCCTAGCCCTCTCTGGATTAAGACTGAAAGTCTATGCTGTGTCTGAGATGACATTAAATTTAGGATAAAAGTTGAATGAATATGAGGGCTTACTTTATGTGTAACTCTGCATCTGTCAGAGTTATTTCTTCTGTTAATTTTATACTATCATTCCAAGAATAAGGGCAACCTGAGACTTAAACATCCATCCTTCCATCCATGCATGCATACATTCATTATATACATTTTCTAATCCACTTACCCTGTTGATGGATGCAGTGGCAGCAAAGAAGACAGAGTAGATCAGACTTCTGAATTCCAGCTACAGTCTCTGGGTAATTTTTTGGGAGCCCTGTGAGTTTCCATCCAACATGTCCTGCATCTGTCCTATGGTCTCCTCCCAGTGATCCAAGCTTGGCATTTTTTCTATGGAAGGCACCCTGTGGCAAGTATCAAGATGCGGAAACACCCTCATCTAAGTCTGCTCAACAGTCAGAGATAGTGTCTGATTAAAGCCAGGGCTTGAGCAGCACTTGGATCAGATTACTGAACTTGGGAAATGAAGGAATCCAAAGAGAAAGAATGAGGCAAGATAAAGGAGATCTTCATAAGGAAGGGGTGAAAAGATAGAAGGAAAAGCTATGGGAACTGAGAGAGAGATGGACAGAGAGCGAGAGAGAAAGAGAGAGAGAGAGGCTTTGCAGAGGTGTGCAGAAGTAAACTAGCTGGAGGGACTCAAAAGGATAGGAACAGAAATAAACTAAGAGAACAGGGAGGTCAAAGGGAAGATGTATTATAAAGAAATGGGAAAGATGGCATAGGAATGTCAGATAAAGAACAATACACAAAGACATCATGATGGTGAAAAAGAGATGGGAACTGGGAGAGGGGCTGTAAATGGGAAAAGGGGGAATGGGAAGAATTAAATGAGATTACACAATCATTCAAGTTCTTTCTTCCAGTCTATGATCAACAACTGAGAGATCATCATAACTGGTTCTGTATAATTAAAAATAATGAGGAGAAAAAAAGTGAAAGTAGAATGACAGGTGCTAGAAGTACAGAAGTAAAAGAGCAGAACTGGAGCATGGTGTGAGAATGCAGATTGACAACATACATCACAGGGCTATAATGGAGTATAGAGAATATGGGGGAATATTTAGAAGACATCTGGGAATATTGCTTGTTTGTGATGGATATGTGGAATAGACTGGGAAGTGGGCCTGGAAGCAAATACTCATAGGTTCATAGGTTCATAGGTGTGTAATAGGCTAATGGCCCTGGAGCCTTTACAAGCCTAGCCCAAAGAAGTGCCCTGGCATCGTGTTGCCCGACATTAGTTTCCAGTGCCTCTATCAAGCAGAACCGTTGGAGTGATCCCCGGGGTGAACTTTCTATTTCCCATCCACTCATCAAGATTTCTTTAGATTTAGCATTTCTAATAGAGCTGGGTCAGACACAGCTTTGTAAGTCAAGCGGAGATCGACTCTTAGTAGATGATATGAGACAGAGAATAGCTGGAGGTTTTTGAGTTTGTCTGTGTAGGACATGTGTTTAAGACCTAGGATCCTCTTCATGAGATACTTTTGTGGCCTTTCCAGCTGTTGCATGTGTCTAGCATTATACTCAATGATTGGCCTAATAAGGGAAGAGTAGAGAGACATGATGACCTCTTTCTTCCTGGATGCAAAACCCTTTGGTAATGAGATGTGCCACATAGAAGGACTTTTTGACCACAGTGGTAATGTGGTGGTCGAAGGAGAGGTTGCTGTTAACCTGGATCCCCAGATCTCTTATACTGCTTTTAGTGTTCAGTGGGCTCCCATCGATGTAGTAATTAGTGGGAACTGAGTTTTTCCCAAAGGGGATGACAACACATTTTTTTGGCATTAAACTTAAAACCATGGTTTCAACACCAGTCATTGGTTTCAGTGAGGCCTTTCTGTAGGATGTCTATATCACTTGGGGAGCTATGGTGTTTGGGGATGCAGAGCAATATAGTAACTCATTAGCAGGAGAAAAGGAAAACACAGGATTTAAGAAATGACAGAATAATACAGCCATAATGAAATGGGGGGGGGGGTAAAATAGAATGGGTTGAGAAGAGAAGTAACCAACAAGCTGGTGAGATGGAACAAAGTAGGAGAAAGGTATGGAATAAAACTGTGGCAGGGGACTAGCAGAGTCTCTGACATCAGTGGAAGTACAAGGACAGGAAGACTGACAAGCAGGACAGAAAAACAAATAGAAAAGGTCAGTAAACAATGCACTGTGGCAGGGAGAGATGAGGGGGATAAAATAGACATTAAGGTTTTAACAGAGAAGGCAGCAGGCCAAAGGGTCCTATGCCTGAGCAGATGTGAAGGTCTCTGTGATGATAAGTGGAATAAACTGTCAGAGTCAATGTGTTTATTGAGCACATGCAACATAGTTGTGCAAATATCTCTTTAAGACTAGTGTATGGTGTGGTCTTTCTAAGAATGTTCATGCCCTATAAAGCATTAGAATTTATTTATTATTTATTTTATTTTACATTTGTTTACTGGGAAAGTCCGTCTTGGAATGATGCCAATTTTCAGTAGAGGCCTGGGGAGAAATGTTCCAGACACGTCTTTGTAACATGGGAGGAAACCGGAGCACCTGGAGGAAACCCAAGAACACAGGGAAGATATGCAGACTCCACACAGAAGGTACTCCAGCTAAGAATCAAACCAGAGAACCTCTTGCTGTGAGGTGACAACACTATCGCTGCACCACTATGTAATCCACAGTTGTTGAGATAGCTTCTGTTATAAATGAAAGTTACATATTTGACAAAACTGATGGTATATCTTGACTTTTCTAACAAAATCAGTGAATATTGCAGGGTAACTGTTGCTGCATGTTCAGGCAGTGTCCCTGCCTGGCATACGAGACATGCAATTACAGATTCTACAACTGTGAAAAATAGAGAGCAATTGTCAAAGAAATAGGCTATATAGCAAATCTCAAATTAATTGTCAAGCTATTAAAGCATTTTTTGCAGGGGAGGCTTCATCTTCTCTAAACATACAGATGGGGGGCACCTTGCTACATATATATATATATATATATATATATATATATATATATATATATATATATATATATATATATATATACTTATTCCCAGATTGCATTACTTCAGAAATACTCCAAGCTACCACAGTGTCAGACAGGGTATGTATTCTCTGTATTCAAACTTTCCAATACTTGGAATTTCAACAGATACCAGGTGGGAAGGGGTGTTGGCACACAGAGAATGCAGGCATCAAGAGCAAACACAGATGAGTAATACAGTGGGATGGGTTCTGCTTTTATCGATTATGGAATACTTTGTAATGAGTAGGATGCTGGCAAACGCTGAGAACAATGATATGGAAGAAAATGCCTACAACAAAGTAAGGGGGAAAAGGGGGGGGGGGCAATCTTCCTGTAAGAGGCAGAGTAGGCAGACACTGTGACTGAGACATTTAGGACTGGAAAATAAAAACACTGAGGATCAGAGAGAGGTAGTGAGAGAGGAAACAGTGTTGGTACCAGTGCCACTGATGAACTGATCAGGCAAAATAATGGGCAGCTGGTAAAGTGCCATGAAACAAATCCAAAGGGAATTGAAAAAAGTATAGAAGAAAAAGACCATGTGAGTATAATACTATTTTGAGTTTACAATACTGAGCTAAAAGTTTTAACATAGCAGGCACTGCACAGAACAAAGTACAAAGTTACACTTCATGGTGCAATCACAATTACATTACAAATGTTAATGTACATTTGGTTTCAGCCTACTTGTTCCATCCTACATAGACAGAGGGGCTCAGACATCTCAACTGTCTCTATTTTAGAGGAACATTTCTATTTTCAGGCCTGACTTATCCCGACATATAAAGTTTTTATTTTTAATGGTATGTCCCTGTTTTCAGGCTTGATTCATCCCTCACACAATTTTCTGAATTTTCTCTAATCCCCATGATTTTTGAACCTGTTTATTACTTAGAAATCAACACTAGATGACCAACATACTATTGGCAGCAACAATTTAAAGAAAGACGACACAAGTCTTACATCTCCCCTTTTCAGAAACAAAAAAATAAATGAACTTCTATGGCAGAATTTTGCAATGCAGTTCATCTACATATCTTACCTTGTCTGTTTCATAATGTGCTTATATATTATTTTTTCATTTTGTCACTCTGGTTTTAAAATATGTATTTCTGACTACTGTCAGACATTCCGAGCAGAAGTTATTTGATATTCAAATTTTAGGTTACTTGCATATCCAGATTTTTGGCTGGATGTTCCTACTTTTCAAGGATCTTTATTCCAATTTTCAATGTCTACAGAATATTATGTTTAGGTCCATAATGGAATAAGTTGTTACAAGCATATTACTAGACGAACATTCCTACCGATGTCACAAGATGCATACATTGATCAGACTCTGTGAAGGGATTTTGTTGGTTGTCAGTTGATAATTCAAAACCCAATTTACAAAAAGCGCCAATTTTTTACATCAAGCCAACTGAAACTGCATTTGGTGACAGTCTAAAATACAGTTATTTGCATTCTTTATTAGGGAGGAGAACCCACTAGAACTCAACGGTAGAGAGACACCATGCATTTCACAGTGTCTTAGTCAAAATTTACTTATGTAACCTTTCACACAGTTTACTTGGCTTTACATGGCAAAGAGATTCTGGTACATCAGACTTTGACATATCAGCTAGCTACCTAGTGGCATACCTTAGTTATCCTTGCATTCCATCTATAATAGAAATTCTATACAAACAAGAACAAGTTATGTTAAATTGTTAAATATTGGTTTGTTCATCTAGATTGTCTTGGTTGTGCGTGCCAACTTTTAGTGCGCTCACAAATTATCTTCTTACTCAGCCAAGAGAAGTCAATGGATTTTTTTCTTTTTGACAATGAACACTGAAATTGTCACATTATTTATCATTCTGATAAAATGCTAAAACTTTTGGTGCAAGTATTCATTCCAGATCTCAGTTTTTGCTTCATAGTGAGGACGGAGCAAAATTTCAGTTATGCAGTTGAATACCAGACTCTGTCAGGCTATCTTTGTTATCCTGCCTACAATTCAAAATAAATCTCCTCTACATCACTGCCATCTACTGGCCACTAGGGCAACATATTTTAAATTAATGGTTGTGACAAATCTCTAGTGTTTTCTCTCAGAGGTCTTTCTCTTCTAGAGTAATTGATTTTGTCTGGATATAAATTACATTTGTAGGTCCTGATAGTTATGTGCTAGCAAATATCTCTGTGTTTAAAACGTTGCAGGTTCATGTCTAAGATAACAGTCATCATTCATTTGGTAAAAAATACATATGTAAAAAACACAAATGAATAACCATATAAGAGCAAATAGACAAATGAGCAACTACGCATTTGTGAGAATCACATTTGGTTGAATTAAAGTGTTATATAGTTCAGATATATAGGAGTTTGCAGGAAAAGGGACGGTTGACTGAAAAGGTTGTGGTTTTGAAAATGTACAAGCCTGCATTATAACAGGTAGTATGTATATGCAAGTTGTATCGGGTTAGGGTTAATGTTAGGTAATGGGATAGATGTGGTGTTGTGCCTGATTAGTGCTGTGGGTGTTCTGTGTCCTTTTTTCCACAGGTTCATAGGTATATTGGACAGTGCAGTGGTTTGTGTTGTCACCTCACAAAAGAGGTTCTCCGGCTTAATTCTTGGCTGGGGTACCTTTTGTGTGGTGTCTGTATGTCCTCCCTGCATTTGTGTGATTTTCCTCTTGGTGCTCCAGTTTCCTCCCACATTACAAAGACATGCCTCTGGAGCATTTCTCCCTGGGCCTCCACTGAAAATTGGCTCATTCCAAGTCAGACTTTCCTGGTAAACAAATGTTAAATAAAATAATAAATAAAATAAATATATTAGACTAATGACCACCACAGCCCTTTATAAGCCTAGGTGTGCAACCCAAACCAATTGTATTCCTATGGATGTTGTTGTGTCTTTCGGCTTTTCCCGGTTAGGGGTCGCCACAGCGGAACTCCGGTCCGCTAATGATTGGCATTAGATTTTTACATGCCGAGTTACCAGCTCTGACACACAACCTTCAATGAAGGTACGCCCCATTCACGAATGTCTCCACACAGAAGACGCTCTAGCTGAGAATCAAACAGGACAACGGCATACTGTGAGGCGACAACGCTACCGCAGCACCACCACTGCAGTTAATTGTATCATGGGCATGTATTAGGAGGGGGTATATTAAGAAGTTTGTAGAGGTAAAGAGGGGGATGTTAGTTTGCTCATTACTGTCTACCTCTTTGTATCTAAGACATGGTAGCAAGACCCATGGTCAATTTCTGATTTCCCATTTATTGGTGAAGGTTACATGTTAAGGTTAGAGATGGACTCTGCCTTACATGGAAGGGGACCCTGTTTCAGAGAATGTTGATTCTCTAAGACACATATCTGTCTCACCAACATGTTTTATTTATGTCACAAGCAATATTTAAATCCTTGGATCTAGTAGTTATGATGCTGCTCATTTTCAGGATGCGAAAAAAAGTTCATCAGAGCTGGATCTGAGGTTGTCTTGTATGCTACGCATAGACTGCATCTCAGTAACTTGAAAGAGACCTGAGTATAGAGTTAGGGCTTTAAGGCGATCCATATATAAAAATGTGTTTATGTTCTGGTAAAGACCTTTGTGGATGTTTAAACTGTTAACTAGTCCTCTTAGTTTACTGTTCAGTTTAATTACCATTATAGGAGTTGCTCTCCTAATTTTAGCCATGACTTTTTTCCTTTTGTTATATACTCTTGTTAAAACTGAAATTGGAATGTAAGGGAAATGCTAGGTTTGTTTAAATACAATTTAAAATACACTCCACTTGCAAAAACCTAAAACTACATGAAGTCACATTACTTATAAACATCAGAAGCATATTATCAAGTTGCTGAAAAAGTATACTATATCCTAGAACAACATAGTTATCTTGATTATATCATCATTGGTAGACCATACCAATGTGAAAAACACAAATGAGTGGCAACAAAAGAGTGAAAACACAAATGTATGACACACAAAATGACTGAATCATAAAATATTCACAATTTCTCTTCCACTATCAGAAAACAAGAGCTACAAAACCCAGATCATGTATTGCCTTGATTAGTGGTACTGTTAGGAAAAGGTTTTTAGTAACATATTATGCAGGGTCCTGCTTCCCAAATGTAAATAAAACTGAGAATGAAACAGATGAAGGTAGGTAACTATCACTGATGTTCTTTGTTTTTAAATATGTTGATGTATATTCGGTGTGATTCTGGTAAGAAAATGTATAAGTCCGTAAGAATGACCTTTAGAGTTCTAAACATCCACACCTTTATGGTTAGCAACAAGGCAGAAGAAAACCAGCAGTTGCATTCTGTACTTTAGTATGTAGATGCAGGTTCTAAAATGACCAAAGTTGTTAACATTTCCCTAGTCTTTTCCAGCAATTTTTTTGTCTAGCCCACCTCTCTTTTATTCTTAAAGAGTTTCTAACTTTCCATCAGTGAGACTTGATACTTATCCCTGTTTGCTCTTGCTCTAAAAGCACTACCTTTCTTAATTTGATTAATGTTCCATTTATTTACCCTGTCTTTTTCTTCTTTTTTTTCTTTCACTTTTACTTCACTCCTAGTACTTGCATTTGTGGGAAACCCTAACCTTTTCTTTATTACTGCTTGCTTAACTTGTGAAACCTTTGCTCATACAGCCTCCATGCATCTAATGTTTATGTGCAACAGCTGGGATTAAAGGCCCTGTGTTTCTGGAGAAGAGCCATACTGGAACATGCATGCCCACAACTAGTGGGGTTTGGCACTACTGGCCTGAATGCAACCATAAAGACTTAAAAAGTAAACAAGTCATGGACATTCAAAAGCCATGTAGTTCAAACACTTGAAGTCCTTAAGGGGTTATTTGCATATATCACATGGACCCCCATGATAGGAGGTTTAAGGTATTACACTGTGGAAACTCTAGGTTTTTCTTGCAATTTTTACCAAATGGTTTGTCTGTATGACCTTTTTTCCTTATGGTTTGGATATTTTACAGACACCTTAAACTTTATGGGCATCAGCCAGGTTTAAAGACTAGTCATACTATCCACTTATGCTGTGCTGATGAGGTCAATAAAAAGGTTAAAACATGCATGTTCACAGCTATTGGAGTTTGACTTTATTGGCCTAAATGTAACCATAAAGACTTAAAAAGTAAAAATAAAAAGTCATGCGCATTCAGAAGTCATACAGCTTTAACACTTGATATCCTTAAGGCATCATTTGCATATATACCATGAGCCTCTATTACAAGAGGTTTAAGGTACAACACAGTGAAAACTCTAGTTTGGCTGTGTTTTTCTTGCAGTTTTAGTAATACATTTAAGTGCACCATTAATTATGTTTATTTTTATTATTGTATTGACATATTGTACACCACACTCTATCTTTGTTTTACCTGTTATTTTACTGTTATAACTTCTTGTTAATGCTACTGTCCTGTGTTGTTAGTTTTGTAGATTTCCCATGGAGATCATAGCTGAAAAGCATCTCTGTCTGAACAAGTCCAAATTATCTGGTTAATAAATTGATCAATAAAAAAAGTATAAAGCTTCTCACTGTGCTGATCTCTTTACTAAGAAATGCATTGCAGTTTTAATTGAGGAAAGGAGACAGGCTTGGCTGAAACATCAACAATTCCCCTAAGCTGGATAGTAAGTGAAAAAAATCAGACCTACAACTACAACTGAAATATTTTATGTACAGTCTTGGAACTACCCAGTGAATGTCTTTCATTCCCAGCAGATAATTCCTAAAACTGAGTTCTTGTTTAACTGGGATATATCCAAGATAATCTCTTAGTAAAGTACTCCTGTAACACATATTAGCCATGATCCATTTGGAATGAAATGTCAGATTTCATAAAAGGATATTTCAATATAAGGTTTGCAGTTTGCAGAATTGGACAATGGATCTACTGGGTTTCTAACTCCTCAGATGCCACCTGTGACAAAGGAACTAAACTGATGTTTGCATATGGTGCAGCTGAATCTGATCCAACATTCTTAGCCAATAATTTTCCTGATAAAAGATGCCTTAGCTTATTACTGTGGTGTTTGTCTTCATGTTCTGTCAGTTGCTACCCATCAGGAAATGTTAGCAGTAATACTGGTACTACAGAAAATCTCAAACTCCACCAAAAGGATACTGTAAGTAAACGCTGATCTAGTTAAAGGCACTCTCTAACCAGGCAAAAAATAAAATAAAAAATTATTAGAAAGTTACTTAGATCACAAGTGACAAAAGCATTACCACATCTATCTTACTGGATCTAGATGCTTCTCCAGAAAATGCTCATTTACTCAGGTTTTGAACCATATCTCACAACCTCCTGTGAAAACCTTGGGAAAACCAATACAATCCATGGTATGAATTTCGCTCTTTACATTGGTCGGTTAATGCAGATACAGACTTCCATTAATACGTTTGGGGACATGGGTTTTAGTACAGACTCAGGCATTGAAGAGATGGCAAGAGAGAGGAATGTTCTTTGCTTCCTTTACTGGAGTGGAGGGTTTGAAAAGATTGTGCTTTGGAAGTAACACCACGAGGTAAAGAGGACTCAAGAGGAAGCCTATCAGTGAGGCCCAGAGGGAGAGCACATTTCTAGATGCTGCAAGGCAGCATTGCTACACACACTCCTTGTTTAAAGGCTTGACAGATGGAAGAAGAATGTAGAAAAGGACCAAGCTACCTAGGTTATAGTTAAATATGCTCATATATCACATACGTCACCCCCACTAGCAATGGTTAGTATAGGCAGGATAAGAATATGAATTAGTGGGGTGGTGGGATTAATTAGACGATCAGATGGGAAGGACCATAACTGAATACTAAACACATTTTCTTCTGCTTCCTTAGATCCGAAAGCTTTGAAATGTGCAGCAAAAGGATGCTCAAATGAGTGTCAAAGGTCAGTTCTGGGTTCAACAACCTGATTTTCACACCTCAAGGAGAACTGTTTTTACTCAGGACTTCGAGGTCATTTAAAAAGCAAGAAAACACTTAGAAAGTTTCACTTGTCATAATGGAAAAGGCTACTTCATTGTTATGAATATTATGCTCAGTTGCCAATCAGGTCAGCTTCCATTAATCCTGTATTACCTTTATGCAGTTCTCTACAAGACTGACTTGTTCATCATAACTTCCTTCTGATCTACTGCTGACATAAAGGACTACAAGTCACCTTCTTTCTCCAGGTAGGCTTACATCTCAGCCCTCCAAAGAAAATCCTTTTACAACGTTGAAGCTTAAACATTGTTCTGGAAATCTTGGAAAACTTTTCATTTAACCTCTTTAACACAGTTTTTTGAAATATCTGACCTATACAACCATTCTCTTATTTCCTGTCATACCAACAAAAGAATGTTGTTGGATATTCCATCTTTTGCATACAGTGAATTTACACATTTTTCATAATGACATCTGGATCTTTCCACCAAACTTTCCTTCATGCTCAAGTTTTTGTTAGAGATAGCCTTAGATTAGAAAACTCAACTAACCACTCTCCTGAATTTTATATTAGCAGTTTTTGGCATACATTTCTAGAACCAAATATGTTGGGAAATCAATTTGCTTTGTCTGTTTTGCTTCTGTTCTTTAGGGTGCAGCTAAAGGGAAATAAACTATTAAAACCTGGATAGATTCTTGCTGTGTTATTATGACTCCAAAGTCAAGCCACTTGTAGGGGTCATTATAACACATTCTGCTAGAGCAATGGCAGCTTGTCTTGTTTCCCATTTGTAAAACATTTCCACACCCAATGCTCTACATACACTTATCTCATGCTGCAAGTTAAACTTGCCCCCAACACCAGGTATGGTTTTTGCAATGCAGTCATTTTACACCTCTTTTGATGAACAGCTTGGTGTTTCACTCAGCACTTTGAAAACAGGGAAATGTAATACATCATATTAACATTACAATACATTTGCTCATTGGAAGAAGGGAAGCTAAACTTTTCTAGTCATCCTTTAGATGTATTTATCATTCTACCTCCCTTCCAGCCCACCTTCCTTCCTTAGTATTCTCCATCTCTGCATTTACCCTCTTGAATGCTTGTTAGAACCCCTGCCATTACAGTAGTCAGTTGCATGAGTTCTTATAAGCCTCTCTCTGAAAATGTTTTTTTTTAACAACTGATGTTTATGCCCCCACTTTCCTTACTTTTAAGATGATCCATTTACATTACTGTGACCTAATCTTGTGTGCCCATGCTCTCTCTCTCGCTCTCTCTCTCTCTCTCTCTGTATTTTTGAGTATCTACTGTGAAGACCTTCATCTCTTTGAGTCTGTGGTCCTAGTTTTTGCCTACTGTTTCATACACCTTTCTGGTGGCTTGTTTCCAGTAGCTTGACTGGCTTTCCTTGTCTGGCTGCTAGAACCACACACAATGCTCAGGGCAAGGCCTGACTTGAGCCCAGTAGAACAGCAGCATTTCCTCTCTGGTACAGAAGTCTCTCCTCTGAGAATGCACTTCAGACCTGTGGCTGCATTTCTTCTCCTAGTAGTACATCCATTTCTTCTCCTGGCAGTACATCCATTTCTTCTCCTGTAGTACATCCCAGGTGGGGTCAGCATCCTTTTTTCCATTTTTTTGCTTTGTTGCCATCAGTTCCTCTCCTCTAGCTAATGCTTTGCAATTGCACTTTTGTGACCTAAGATTACAGCTTTCCATATGTCTGCACTTCAGCTGCCTGTTTTTACCCAGTTGATAAACCTTGCACTAATCTTTATTTTGATGTGTCTCCTTCTTTTCCACTGAAGTACCTATCTTTATGTAATCAGTGAAGGGGGTGCTTTTATTCTCTGTTCCTGCAGATATGTCTGAAACAAACACATTGCACAGTTTTGGGGGCAGCATTAACCCACTAATTCATGACATTCTTCCTCTCACTAGAACCGTATGTACCCTACCCTTCTACAGAATGGCACCACAATTCCTCATTCTTGCTTTATACCCAGCTCTCACAGATTTCTTGTTAACCATCTCTGTGAGACTGAGCCAAACATAAAATATTAGGATGATTGGTAGTCCCAACCTGTAAAAGTATAAATCAGGCTAATATCCAATAAGATTATATTCATTTACTGACATTTGCCATCTGAGATAGGCAATTACTTTGATTAATGGGACACCACAGTTGGTCAGCAAAAACATTCAATTATGCTTTCATTCACTTAAAGCCTGATTAAACAATATGCATCTAAAACCAAATTAATGTTCTTCTGTTTGAAACAAGGTCTTATATTCTCTTGGGATCTTTCCACATCATGCTTAAGAATCAGTGACTCCTTAATTTACAAATGTTTACTAACCATATAATTTGATAACATAATAACTGAAGTATCATTTTGAAAACTTGCACATAGGTTCATAGGTTCATAGGTTCATAGGTTTATACTAGGCTATCTGCCCTAGGGCATTTGTAAGCCTAGCCAGAGTGTGTGTGGCTTTCGCCACCCCTTGGAATGAGAATACTATGCCCATTTAGGGTTTAGTTTACTGTGCCTCTGTCTAGTAGTGACACAGAGATGACCCCCGGGGTAAATCTACAATCTCCCATCCACTTGTCAAGATTTCTCTTGAAGAGAGTCAGTGAGGGGCTCTGCCTAACATGGACTGGGATTCTGTTCCAGAGTGTAGGGAGCCTTTGGGTTATGAATCTGTCCCTCCAGCACGTCCTATTTATTTCTGTGTTGAGGTTCAGATCTCTCGCTCTCGTGGCTCTGGTGGATTTGGATTTCCTGAGGTGGAGCATGTCCATTAATTCCGGATTGGACATGGCCTTGTATGTCAGGCATAGGTCGCCTCTGAGTAGGCGGTATGCGACTGAATAGAGCTGGAGTTTCTTTAGCCAGGCAGCATATGACATATGTTTGAGACCCTTGATCCTCTTGGTGAGGTACTTTTGGGGTCTTTCTAACTGCTGCAGGTGTCGGGTAAGGTACATCCCAAATGGGGCATTGTACTCAATTATGGGCCTGATAAGGGAAGAGTATAGGGGCACAATGACCTCTCTTGATCTAGATGTGAATCCTTTCATGATAAGGTGGGCAATATAGAAGGTCTTCCTAACCACTTTGGCAATGTGAGTGTCAAATGAGAGGTTGCTGTCAACTTGGGTCCCTAAGTCCCTGATTACTTCTTCCATGCTTAATGGATTACCACCTATGTGGTAATTTGTGGGTACTTTGTTTTTCCCAAAGGGTATGACTATACATTTTTTGGCGTTCAGTTTAAGGCCATGGCTCTGGCACCAGTTATCCATTTCTATGAGGCCTTTCTGAAGGATGCGTGTGTTCGCTGGAGTATCAATTATGGCGCCCAGTTTGCAGTTGTCTGCGAACTTTGTCAGCCACAATCCTCCTATGTTAGCTTGCACCTCGGAAAAATAAATGCCGAACAAGAGGGGTCCCAGGACCGAGCCCTGTGGGACACCGCTTGTGACTGGCTTAGAGTCTGACATGGCTCCAGCAATTCTGACCTTGTGGGTTCTGTCCTTGAGCCAGTTTGCAACCCATCTTATGACATATGGGTTTACATTTAAGCTGGTGAGCTTGTCTATGATGCCCGAGTGGGGTATTGTGTCGAAGGCCTTTGCAAGGTCAAGGTAGGCTGTGTGAACTGCCTTACCCTCATCAATGGCCTTAGTGACTGTTTCAAAAAAGTCGACCAGGTTCAAAAGGCAGGATCTGCCCTTGACAAAGCCAAATTGAGTGGGATCCAGTGTCTGTAGGTCTCCAATGTCTTTGTTTATGAGTTCCATAATGATCCTCTCCATAGCTTTGCAGACCAGGCTCGTCAAGCTTATGGGGCGGTAATTTCCAGGGTCCATAGAAGCGCCTCCTTTGTGGAGTGGAACCACTGTTGCTGTACGCCATTCTTTGGGCACGTATCCTGTAGTAAGGCTAAGATTAAACAGCAGCCTTATGTGCGGGTTTAGTTCCTCTTGGAGTTCATGTAGCACGCAACCTGGGACACCGTCTGGTCCCATTGATGCTGTGTTTTTAGCTTTGGAGAGGGTGGCTCTCACCTGGGCATCTGAGATGTCGGGGAGGCTACACTCTGCTGGGATAGATATTTGCCCTTTTGGGGGGGAGGGGGGGGATTTGCACTGAACCTGTCTGCCAGTATGTTGGCAATGTCCGTGGGTTCAGTGTATTTTTTGTCATTTTGGACTAACTCTGAGCATATTTGGGAGTTTCCACCCAGGTTTCTAACATAACTAAAGAAGGCCTTGTGATTGTCTTTAGTGTCTTTTGCGATTTTTCTCTCAAAGTTGGCCTTGGATGATTTTATGAATGATCGTAGTTTTTTGCTAGTACTGATCAGAGATGCCTTCCCTTTTAGGGATTTTGCTCTGTCATGTAGTAGCTTCCTCCTCCTGTTGTAAAGCTTATTAATGGCTGGGGTCCACCAGACAGGACGCCTGCCTTTGGGGAAATGGGTCTTGGTTTTATTTGGGATTGCATGATCCATGCATTCTTGAAGGTGTCCATAGAAGGCATTTATAAAGGATTCAGTGGTGTGGGCTGTGGTTTTCACTGGCCCAGGGGCCTTGAAGGATACCACTTCAGTCTTAAGAAGTGTGAAGTCAGCTTTTGAGAAATTCTTCTCTGTGGTCATCTGTGCTGGGGGTGGGGGCGGGATGTGGATTTCCAGTGAGATTAATTTATGGTCTGATCTCACCAATGAGGGGTATACTTCTGGTGTGGAGCATTGTGTCCCCATGTTTGTGATGATCAGGTCTAATATATTATCTCCTCTTGTGGGAGTGGTGACTAGTTGTTCCAACGCATTTGAGTTTATGAATTCTAGGAACCTTTGGGCCACGGTGTTTTGTCTTGAGTAATGCTCCCAGTCTATGTTTGGGTAGTTGAAGTCTCCCAATATGATGGTATTTGGAGAGACATTCATACTCTCCAGTGTCTTCAGGAAGGCTGTGGGGTTCCTGAGTTTGAGAGGGTGGTCTGTAGCATGCTACAAACTGTAGGGACGTTTTGCCTACAGTTAGTTGCACATGGATGGTCTCCGATGCTTCGTGCGTTGTCACTAACCTGGAGGTGTGGGTATCTTTGATGAATATGGATACTCCCCCTCCTTTTGTGGTTTGGTCCAAGTTTTGGGGCCGAAAAGCATGATATGAGGTATAACCTGGTAGTGCTGGGGTGCTCTCGGGAGCCTTGAACCAGGTTTCAGTCACTGCACAGACATCGATGTTCTCCATACTGAGGAGGGCTTTGAGAGCGTGCATCTTGAAGTTTAGACTTCTGGCGTTGAGCAGCATTACCCTTAGTTTTTTTCCACTTGTGTTTTCTAGGGAGGTGGGTTTGTCTTTTGAGCCTTGCCTAAAAAGGCACTATGGGGGTGGCAAGAGCCTTGGCCAATATCCGGAAGCCCAGGGGTGACAGGTGCAAGCCGTCCCTTGCGAAGCAGCGTGGCTTGTCAAGCATGTCATCCCAAGCAGACAGACATTGGATCCCCTTTGAATGACACCAGTAACATCACTGCAAAGATCCAACTCAGATTTAACATTCACTTTAAGAACTCTGTGGCTATAGCGATTATAAATGTAGGAAAACTATACAGACCAAAAAAACTTTTCTCTCAGAATGGACAAAAGCTGCCACAGCTTAACTGTATCTCTTCCTATCTCTGATGTTCTCCTCTCAACTTTTCTGTAATACTATAATCTGTATAGCATACACATGAACAGGCATAAAAGAAAATATCCAGATTTGCTACTAACCAGAACAGTACAATTCATTACCTTGTGTTTCTACATCACCTAAGTTGGAATTCAAACACAATCTTGCTGTCACTCATTACATTGTATTACATCACATTTGCTTAGTGGCAGACGGAGACAATAAGCTTTTCTAGTATATATTTTTAAGTGGTTTGTCATTCTATCTCCCTTATATACCTACCTTCCCTGTTATCTTTTTCCCAACTGTCTAATGCCCTCTTGAAAGTCTCTTTGGATTTTCCTCCCAACCAATCTAGTAGTTCATTCCATGGATTCACAACCCTCTCAATAAAGAATTACTTGTGGAGATACATACAATAGTAAGCCTGTGAAATCTGCTGACTGTGTCTTAGCTTTCTTTTACTCATAATTTAATCAAATCACCAAATACATATCACCCTACCAAAAGAATTAGCGGATACATCAAAGTTCAGGTCCATTTTGTTTCTTTTGGCCACGTCAAAACAATTCCAAAAACAAAAGCAAATACAGTGATTCACAATTTATGTATGCTAGCAAGCAATGCAGCAATCTTCCACTTGACAAAATGTCAGATTTCAGCATCTACTCCTTCACACCTTTCTTAAAGGCCCACTTCCAGACCAACTGGACATGCTAGTATGGCATAATTTAAATTGAGGCAATCCTTAGCCAGTTCACTCCTAAAGTTGACTCCCCTCTCTCCAGCATAATTAGAATTTATTGTGATATATTATTTATTTATGACAACTTAATGAAATTAAAAAACAAGTAGATGCTTGTCATAACTTATCTATCTATCTATATATATATATATATATATATATGCTGTAAATCAGCTATAACTCTGCCATAGTCACAGATATTTTACTGTTCAGTTGCTAACTTTCAAATTTGTATTTTTAATGTTCACAAACCCAAAGCTTTAGTTTACTTATTTTTTCCAGTATTGTGTGCATTATTTGTGTTAATAACTTAGTTCAAATTTGTATTCAATTTTATATTTTTTAATGAAGACTTATATCCCAAGGACTCCACCGGACAATGATCTTCCTTTTTGGACACAGCCAGCAAAGAAATATAAACAAATAAATACACAGACACAGAAATGCACAAATAAAAAAAATGCCAAATTCAGATAGACCACATCTACAGATAACTTCTCTATAAAGTTCTTATGAAACCAAATAATAAAAGTGAAACAGTCCTGAAAGACAGGGAATGTACCACTACTGGTTGCTGTCTTGGAGATTGATGCCTTCCATTATAGTAACTATCACTCGCCTCAGTTTTTGTCTTTCAGGAAACAACTATCATTCCCCTCAGAATCCCCTCTTTCTCTGAGATTTTCACCTCTTGTCCAAGGCTTCTGCATCTGTTATTGCGCAGTCCTCAGGCTGTTCTGCACTGGTCAGTGATCTGCTGACTAGCTCCTCCAAGGGATCTTTAAGCACATTGCTCAGATTTCTGAAGACTCTGTGGGCAGCTCATGTGATCTGTGGACCATAGACTCCCGAAGGGCAGCCAGTTGCCCCACTGCATCCTACACCTCAACACTGGCATCTGTCCACTGCTCTTCCCACTCTGTCCTGCTTCACTGATATCATGTCACCCTTAATTTGATCTCCTTTTTACAAATGAAGCATAATATTAATCCAGTTCCTCTGTTTTCCCAAATCTTCTATGGTCCTTGTTCAGACTGACTGGGTCTGTTCCTCTCTTCCATTTTCAGGTATATACCAAGTGACTTGATCCCTTCTGCCATTTCTTTTCTGTGTTGCATCTTGCTACCCCCAACACCATTTTGTCCTGCTAGTCTCCTTGTTTTGTATATCTTCCATCTCCCCACTCCTCTTGGTCACCTCTTTTTTGTCCTGTCTTTGCACTAATTGCTAGCCTCGATTTTTTATGTAGCCACAGTGGTATTTTCTTCCTCTTCATTTTTTTCATCTTCCTCAAACCCTCTCAAGAGCACTAAGCACATCCTTTATGATGCTTTACTTTACCTTGTTTAGTGCATCATGTTGATCGCAGTTTCCCAACTAATGTTTGTTCCTCTGTCCCAGTTCTCCTAAAATCCCACACCATTCTCTGTCTCCTAATTTCTACCCTTCTCCTCCCACTCTAAATCAGGCAATGGCATCATCACTGCATAGTGCCTCCATCTAGACACCCAATGCATTGGATAGGAATGCATTTATAATGTTGTCCCTTATGTACACTACAGTACCTACCACCTGAACCTCTCATGGTCTAAGACCTCAGACAACCTCTTCTTCTATATTCTGCAGCTCATTCTCCATTGTACTCTTGGCGGATTCAGGTGCCCAAGGACATCACATTCTTCCTCCTATAACACACTTTCATTCCCTCCTCCAGTATATCTTATCTTCAGTATCTGTTAATAGGTCTGGGGATCAGTACACTGTACCAGTCCAACAGCAAAACCCCCATTCCCCTAGTTTATATGCCTGGACTGTTAACCTAGATTGTGACCCTACTGAATCATTTGCCCATTTTATGGTTTAGTACTATTCCTTCTCCTTGTCTAAGTCAAATGCTGCTTTGCCTCCACCTATCACTTTTCTTTCTTTCCAATACAACCTATACCCAGAAACTTCCATGCCCCACCCCCTACTTATGTGTGGCCCATTCAGTCCTTCATCTTGACTTGTAGTGCCTTCATCTTCTTACCCCGATTGCTTCCCTTCAAAGCAGCACTGCTACCCAGCCAAGTTGCATGCCCCTGCTATGTTCTACATTGTTTTTCTACTGACTGCAGCCTGAATACCTTCTCTCCTCTTTGGTGGCACTATCTCTCCTTTCATCCTAGTTTAATCGTAGGGTTACTGAGGTGTACCTTTCCAGTTCAGTATTAAGTACCCCTGTTCTCCATGGCATTCCTTATGCTTTACTGCAACACACCTTGTCTGAATGGCATTACATAGTAGGTATAGTTTCAAAGTTTTGTAAAATCGAAAGTACACTTACCAAAGCTGTAATCTCGATATCCGGACCGCAAATTCAGTTCACTGGTCACATTTTTAAAACATGCAATATTGGATGCTTGGTTTTAACATGGTTCAAAATTGGGATGCAAAATTTGTTTGTATTTTGACATTATATTTCAATAACATTTTTAAACGAACAAGTTCATTTCTGGATTGTGATAGTAAACCCATTATACTATATAATATTATTTTTTATCAGCTGCTTGTAAAAATAACATTTCCAAAGTGTGCTGCACTTGGTGGAGTACTCTACTGTAGTGTAGTTCCACCTTAACCAAAACTTCCATCAGTGTATGGACACGTATTTATTGGTTTTACCTGGGTGTTATCCTGTCTTGACAGGTGATAACGAGTTGCTACTCTATTGACAATGTATCTTCAACAGGAGATAAGTGAGCATGGAAAGCCATTACTGCTACCTGTGGGGACTTTGAGACTTTATATTGATTCCCTTACATGCTGGCTTCACCTGAGTAGGCTGGCTGAGCTATGAGGAGCGGCGAATGGGAGCATCTCCTTTCCAGGCCCTGAGCTGCTGATGTCTCACATATTCACACATTGATGCAGACCAGCAGGTTTCTTGAAGACCAGTCCCATCAGAGCCTTGAAGAACAGCCCTTCCTTTCCAGCATGACATCCCAAACCTGCTCCCCCAAGAAAGGTGAGTAGGTTGAGTGGCTTCACTCCTTTCCCTCCCTGCCATGACCAACAGGCACCTGAGATACTTTCTGAACTTAGAAAGACTGGGGCAGTCACTTTTTCTGTACCGATGATACAGTAAAAAGGTTGAAACATGCATTTCCACTCAGGGGTGTAGCAAGCAATTTCTATTTTGTACTCAAAAACTCTTATTGCTAACCCCCAGGACACCTATCACTTACAAATGGACACATCTCTCAAAATGCGACCCCCCCCAGCACATAAAAAATGCAAGTAACATTTTCAGCTGTTCCTCCTAAAACTATCAAATATATTGTTTTAAGATTAGCAATATTGCATCTGTTGTTAAAGGCATTCATTTAGACAGCTGTAGACATAATATGACCTGAAGAAAAGCCGCAATGATGTGATGCTGTAAAAATGTAGTCAGTAGAGTACAAAGAGTGTGCCTGTCTAAACCCTTTTGTCTACTGTTAATGGGGTTTTGTTTTTTGCCTTGAATGTATGCATAAATACTTAAAAAGGAAAAAGTCATAAACATTCAGAAGCCTTGTAGCTGAAGCAGTTGATGTCCTTAAGGGATCATTTGCATATAACCCATGGGCCTCCATTATAGGAAGTATAAAAAACAGAGGGGTGATCTATATCTGGCATACAAGGCATTGTCAGACACCACCCCAATGGACATCCTACATATCCACAAAACAAACAGCGCTGGAATTACCCATAATAAATACTTAAAGCTAGTCTGTGATATAAATAGGACCTGGAGATACAGGTATGTATCCCAGAGACTACCCCTTCTCTTGAATAGGCTCCGCATCCATGTGAAGCAGAGTTCCTCCCTAACCCAATTCAAGTGTAACTTGGTCAGTTGGATGGGGAACGGGAAATTCGTCCTGGTTTGGCACCTGTGTCTCTAATGGACACAGGCAGCCTATAAATGGTTTATCTCCCAGGTGCCTGCTTGTAAAGTTATCTCCCAAGCCCCTGCTTATACTTATTAAGTGTACCAGACGTTGTAAGAGGTTTAGGATGCATGGCTATGCTTAAAAAGGCCATTGTGTTCATTAGCATAGTACACACCTATGAACCTACTACGAATACAGGCAGCAACAACTCAGGAACAAACAGATGGAAGAAAATGGAAACTGCTCGTACACCAGGACAGTATACTCCAAAAGTTTAATGAAACAACACAAACAATTCCAGGTTAAGCGCTTTCGACTGTATCCCAGTCTTCATCAGAACAATGCAATGAAAGAGCTTGTGATATATATACACAAATTGCTACAATGAAATAATAGAATAATTAAAGTAATTAATGGAAAAAACCGCCAAAATATTTAAAGAAACATGGTCATTCTCCATATAAAATCTGTCCTATTCAGATACTTATAAAACATAACACTGATGTTGGAATAAATTACATACATACAGTAATATGTGTAAATGTGAATACTAATAATGTAATGTAAATATTACAAACTATTCTATTATCTAAATGCACAATACTAATACAATTACATCTAAATATGCTGCTTATAAACATGGTGAAATATTGAATAATAAAATAATTTGAATTAAAAAACGTATCAGTGTATATGTCCATGTCATATACCACATATCTATTATTTAATTAAAAAATATAGTTAAAAAATATAAAAAATATATGTATATGCTGTAGAAGCAACTCTGAACTGTGAGAAGGATAACCCTATTTATTATTCTAAAGCTAGAAAAGGTTTGATGCTGATAAAATCATTGAGACCGGGTGGTCTCGTAGAATCTGTAAGGATCTGCCATTTACTCTCACACAAAGACAATCTCATTTTCCAGTCACCTCCAAAAGGTGCAATCTCCACCTGTTCAATAATAGAGAATAGGAAGCAATGATCATTTCCCTTCTCTAATATATGCGTATATAATGCATTTTTGGAATCTTGTTTTCCTATTTTATAGAGGTGTTCGTAAATGCGTCGGTTTAACTGTCTCTCTGTTTTGCCTATATAGTGTGCGTTGCATTTGGTACAGACCACCAGGTAAACAACCTGCTTTGTTTTGCAATTACCTTTCCTACAAGTAATAGTGGTGTGGCATATGTCATCCAATTTGATGGTGCTATTCAAATTGATGAATTTACATTGTTTACAATTGCCACATCTCACTGTGCCTTTGCCAGTCTCATGTGTTGACTTATTGTTGTCACCTCTTTCCAGAAGCCTTTTCATATTTGGAGCAGTCCTGTAAACACATCTGGGTTTCGCACCCAGTATATCTTCCATACCCATGACCATAAGTGTCCTCCAATATCTTTCTAAGATATCCTTTATGATGTACGTGTTTGGCGTGTACATAAGTATGCATACCCTACCTGGTGATTCAATATGTGCCCCCTCCTGCTTATCAAATTTGTAGGTACCTAATAGGGGTTTGTATATATTACCCCATCCATTCTGTACATAACTAATTGTCTCCTTGACCATTTGTTCTGGGTATGCTCTACTCATAAACATTTCCTTGATGATGTTTAGTTCCTTGTCCAAAATCTGTTTGTTAGATGACATTCTTGCTGCACGGATAGTTTGCCCTTTGATCACATTTTTGAATATGTAAGGAGGGTGGTTACTACTATAATGGACATAATCGTTAGAAAAAGTAGGTTTTCTGTATATACTAGAAGTAAACCCCCGAGTGTCATGACTTAACAGAACATCCAGAAAGGAAATTTCTTTGCAACTGTATTGATGAGTGAATTTTAGAAAATCGACAGTGTTGTTTAAGTATGTCATGAATTCATGTAATCTGTCCACAGACGATTTCCACAAAATAAAAATGTCGTCAAGGTACCTAACATATAAACCAATGTCTTGGAAAAATACACTCTTAAACACATGTTCAGATTCCCACTCAGCCATGACCAAGTTCGCGAAGATGGGAGCACAAGCTGCTCCCATCGCCACTCCCTTGGTCTGCCTGAAATATTCTCCTTGAAAGGAAATGAAGTTGTAATCCAACACAAGTGACATCATGTCACATATTAAGCTGACTTTCTCCCATGAGAACTCTGTATAGTGTATTAAACTTCTTTCGAAGTATTCCAATCCCTCTATCTTAGGGATACTGGAGAAAAGATCAATGACATCCACTGTCAAAAAATCAGATTGGTGTTCCAAATGTCATTGGTTAGTATACCTAAAAACCTCCAAGAATCCTTGATAATATGGGGGATGTTGTCATATACCTTCTTGAGCCATCTGTCGATCAATTTCCCTATGTTAAAAGTTTTTGACCTAGATCCTGACACAATTGGTCGAAAAGGGGGCTGTTCAATAGATTTATGTATCTTGGGGATACCTACCATCTTTGCTAACACCGGATGATCAACTTTCACATATGAATAGGTATCATTAGATATCCTATTGTCAATGAGATATTCTTCAATAATAAGGTCAATCCGTTTGTGACCAATGTTAACTTGGTTTAATGAGATGCTCTCATAATTCCCTGAAATGTGTAAAATATTATGGATCTCTTGATTATATGAATCGATAGGGAATATCACGACTCCCCCTCCTTTATCGGGTTTCATTACCCTAATATCCCTGTTCCTCATGATGTCTAATAAGCTTTTTCTTTCCATACATGTTAAATTGTCTGGTAAATGGTCCCCTTGATTTCGCATCCTATAATGTGTCCAATAAATGTCATTGCACACTAGTTGTTCAAAATTTTTTGAACGTGAGGGTTGGAATTCGGTATATATGTGCTTTTTTTAGTAAGGTCAGTGCCTGCTATACCTTTGATCCCAGTGTTGGAATCCTTATTTTTGTCAAATTGTAATGCCAAGTTAAGCTTCCTACAGTATTGTTTGACCTCCTTAATGCTATCAAGTATACTCCATCCTCTCATGGGTATAAACTTCATACCTTTTCCTAACAGTTTGGCAAAGGTGTGGTCTATCTCAATATTGGAGTAGTTATAAACCTTAAAACCATCATATGTTGTAATCCTTGGTTTTGTAGTGCTGACTTGTTCATTGATCAAATTCAAATCATCGGTGACCATCCCTAAAATTTTTTACCTCAGTCGTTGTGGGTGTATTCCCAGTCGTCAGGCAGGGATTGACATATTGGATGGTGTCGGGCTGACCTATGTCCTGTGCCATTGCTTTTGGACCTTCCAGGCAGGGAAGAATCTTCCCCCCTGAAAATTTTCTTCCCTAAAAGAGTACTTAGGTTCCTTTCTTCTGGGAGGGTATTTATTGCAAGCTTCTGTCCCTTTGTTACTAGGCCATACATAAGCCCTGTTGTTTTTATGTGCCTCCATGTCCCGCTGCATTTTCCTATTTTTTCTATCAACAATATTGTGCACATTATTATCTGCAAATGTGTACTGCCTCAAGTACAAGTCTTTAAAACACTCATAGTCATTATGGTGGGTTATAATATGATTCATGTGTTCTAATTCTTCTGATAATGTACTTAACTTTTCATCCTGATGTTTGATAAGAAGCTTCATGAACTCAAATCCAAATCCATCAAATAACTCATTGAATTCATTCATAACCCCAGATGTGTAACTTATCCCTAAAGGTAGTTTGAAAAACCTAAGGCCTTTCGGCACTATATTCAACTTAAGACACTTAGATAGATAACTACTATCAATTTTAGTATTCTTAAAATTAGTTAATTTTTTACCATAATCCAATATATACTCCTTCAGATAGGTATAACTACATTCAATATTAGAAATTTTACCATTAGTGTATCTCTTATCAGATTCGAAATAATCTCTGTTGTCTCCTAAAAATTGTTCAAATAACATGTCACCATTACATATATTATCCTTAGGGTGATTTCTATTGACATTATGTACAAAAACAGTTTTATCACTACATTGCACTCTAGTGGGGCTCGTGGTAGTTTGCTCCAAATTGGGTATAAAAGTACCTGTTTTATCCGGAGCATACTTGCTTCTGCTATTTGGATCCCTCGTAACTTTGGGGCGAGCCCCACCATAATGCTTGTCCATACGATTTTTACAAAGGCTATAATCAAAGGTAAAATCATGTTCAAAGCCTTCGTGTCGTTCGCTCAACAAATTGTCGTCTTCAGTGTGTGCTAAATCCAAGGCTCTAGTATTGTCCGCTCTGTATCCCTCCGATACAGCTTCGTTGTTATGCTGACCGAATGGATGATCAAAGACACCATCCGTGTCTTGTAAGGCTTTGGGAAAGCCACAGTCCGGTGTGCTTACATTACCACATCCCTGTGGTTTAGTTCTAAGGTTGCGCGCCTGCGCGTTGGTTCCCTTATGTACGTAGTTAACGTCAACCTCCTCGTCAGAGTGTACGGAAACCGAATGGGCTCTGATGATCTCCATTGATGCTCGTGAATGGATTTCTTCCTTGTTGGCAGTATTGTTCGAAACCAAGTCACTAATGAGAGTCAATAATTTATGTACCTCTCCTTGCAGTGCAGTAAGGTCAGCTCTCAATTCTATAATACCGTCCTTCGACAATGAAGCAGAAGTTTCCATGATTTCAGCCATCCTTAATAGACCCACTACGAATACAGGCAGCAACAACTCAGGAACAAACAGATGGAAGAAAATGGAAACTGCTCGTACACCAGGACAGTATACTCCAAAAGTTTAATGAAACAACACAAACAATTCCAGGTTAAGCGCTTTCGACTGTATCCCAGTCTTCATCAGAACAATGCAATGAAAGAGCTTGTGATATATATACACAAATTGCTACAATGAAATAATAGAATAATTAAAGTAATTAATGGAAAAAACCGCCAAAATATTTAAAGAAACATGGTCATTCTCCATATAAAATCTGTCCTATTCAGATACTTATAAAACATGGTTTCCGTACACTCTGACGAGGAGGTTGACGTTAACTACGTACATAAGGGAACCAACGCGCAGGCGCGCAACCTTAGAACTAAACCACAGGGATGTGGTAATGTAAGTACACCGGACTGCGGCTTTCCCAAAGCCCTACAAGACACGGATGGTGTCTTTGATCATTCACTCGGTCAGCATAACAACGAAGCTGTATCGGAGGGATACAGAGCGGACAATACTAGAGCCTTGGATTTAGCACACACTGAAGACGACAATTTGTTGAGCGAACGACACGAAGGCTTTGAACATGATTTTACCTTTGATTATAGCCTTTGTAAAAAGCGTATGGACAAGCATTATGGTGGGGCTCACCCCAAAGTTACGAGGGATCCAAATAGCAGAAGCAAGTATGCTCCGGATAAAACAGGTACTTTTATACCCAATTTGGAGCAAACTACCACGAGCCCCACTAGAGTGCAATGTAGTGATAAAACTGTTTTTGTACATAATGTCAATAGAAATCACCCTAAGGATAATATATGTAATGGTGACATGTTATTTGAACAATTTTTAGGAGACAACAGAGATTATTTTGAATCTGATAAGAGATACACTAATGGTAAAATTTCTAATATTGAATGTAGTTATACCTCTCTGAAGGAGTATATATTGGATTATGGTAAAAAATTAACTAATTTTAAGAATACTAAAATTGATAGTAGTTATCTATCTAAGTGTCTTAAGTTGAATATAGTGCCGAAAGGCCTTAGGTTTTTCAAACTACCTTTAGGGATAAGTTACACATCTGGGGTTATGAATGAATTCAATGAGTTATTTGATGGATTTGGATTTGAGTTCATGAAGCTTCTTATCAAACATCAGGATGAAAAGTTAAGTACATTATCAGAAGAATTAGAACACATGAATCATATTATAACCCACCATAATGACTATGAGTGTTTTAAAGACTTGTACTTGAGGCAGTACACATTTGCAGATAATAATGTGCACAATATTGTTGATAGAAAAAATAGGAAAATGCAGCGGGACATGGAGGCACATAAAAACAACAGGGCTTATGTATGGCCTAGTAACAAAGGGACAGAAGCTTACAATAAATACCCTCCCAGAAGAAAGGAACCTAAGTACTCTTTTAGGGAAGAAAATTTTCAGGGGGGAAGATTCTTCCCTGCCTGGAAGGTCCAAAAGCAATGGCACAGGACATAGGTCAGCCCGACACCATCCAATATGTCAATCCCTGCCTGACGACTGGGAATACACCCACAACGACTGAGGTAAACAATTTTTTGGGGATGGTCACCGATGATTTGAATTTGATCAATGAACAAGTCAGCACTACAAAACCAAGGATTACAATATATGATGGTTTTAAGGTTTATAACTACTCCAATATTGAGATAGACCACATCTGTGCCAAACTGTTAGGAAAAGGTATGAAGTTTATACCCATGAGAGGATGGAGTATACTTGATAGCATTAAGGAGGTCAAAAAATACTGTAGGAAGCTTAACTTGGCATTACAATTTGACAAAAATAAGGATTCCAACACTGGGATCAAAGGTATAGCAGGCACTGACCTTACTAAAAAAAGCACATATATACCGAATTCCAACCCTCACGTTCAAAATTTTGAACAACTAGTGTGCAATGACATTTATTGGACACATTATAGGATGCGAAATCAAGGGGACCATTTACCAGACAATTTAACATGTATGGAAAGAAAAAGCTTATTAGACATCATGAGGAACAGGGATATTAGGGTAATGAAACCCGATAAAGGAGGGGGAGTCGTGATATTCCCTATCGATTCATATAATCAAGAGATCCATAATATTTTACACAATTCAGGGAATTATGAGAGCATCTCATTAAACCAAGTTAACATTGGTCACAAACGGATTGACCTTATTATTGAAGAATATCTCATTGACAATAGGATATCTAATGATACCTATTCATATGTGAAAGTTGATCATCCGGTGTTAGCAAAGATGGTAGGTATCCCCAAGATACATAAATCTATTGAACAGCCCCCTTTTCGACCAATTGTGTCAGGATCTAGGTCAAAAACTTTTAACATAGGGAAATTGATCGACAGATGGCTCAAGAAGGTATATGACAACATCCCCCATATTATCAAGGATTCTTGGAGGTTTTTAGGTATACTAACCAATGACATTTGGAACACCAATCTGATTTTTTTGACAGTGGATGTCATTGACCTTTTCTCCAGTATCCCTAAGACAGAGGGATTGGAATACTTCGAAAGAAGTTTAATACACTATACAGAGTTCTCATGGGAGAAAGTCAGCTTAATATGTGACATGATGTCACTTGTGTTGGATTACAACTTCATTTCCTTTCAAGGAGAATATTTCAGGCAGACCAAGGGAGTGGCGATGGGAGCAGCTTGTGCTCCCATCTTCGCGAACTTGGTCATGGCTGAGTGGGAATCTGAACATGTGTTTAAGAGTGTATTTTTCCAAGACATTGGTTTATACGTTAGGTACCTTGACGACATTTTTATTTTGTGGAAGTTGTCTGTGGACAGATTACATGAATTCATGACATACTTAAACAACACTGTCGATTTTCTAAAATTCACTCATCAATACAGTTGCAAAGAAATTTCCTTTCTGGATGTTCTGTTAAGTCATGACACTCGGGGGTTTACTTCTAGTATATACAGAAAACCTACTTTTTCTAATGATTATGTCCATTAGAGTAGTAACCACCCTCCTTACATATTCAAAAATGTGATCAAAGGGCAAACTATCCGTGCAGCAAGAATGTCATCTAACAAACAGATTTTGGACAAGGAACTAAACATCATCAAGGAAATGTTTATGAGTAGAGCATACCCAGAGCAAATGGTCAAGGAGACAATTAGTTATGTACAGAATGGATGGGGTAATATATACAAACCCCTATTAGGTACCTACAAATTTGATAAGCAGGAGGGGGCACATATTGAATCACCAGGTAGGGTATGCATACTTATGTACACGCCAAACACGTACATCATAAAGGATATCTTAGAAAGATATTGGAGGACACTTATGGTCATGGGTATGGAAGATATACTGGGTGCGAAACCCAGATGTGTTTACAGGACTGCTCCAAATATGAAAAGGCTTCTGGAAAGAGGTGACAACAATAAGTCAACACATGAGACTGGCAAAGGCACAGTGAGATGTGGCAATTGTAAACAATGTAAATTCATCAATTTGAATAGCACCATCAAATTGGATGACATATGCCACACCACTATTACTTGTAGGAAAGGTAATTGCAAAACAAAGCAGGTTGTTTACCTGGCGGTCTGTACCAAATGCAACGCACACTATATAGGCAAAACAGAGAGACAGTTAAACTGACGCATTTACGAACACCTCTATAAAATAGGAAAACAAGATTCCAAAAATGCATTATATAGGCATATATTAGAGAAGGGAAATGATCATTGCTTCCTATTCTCTATTATTGAACAGGTGGAGATTGCACCTTTTGGAGGTGACTGGAAAATGAGATTGTCTTTGTGTGAGAGTAAATGGCAGATCCTTACAGATTCTACGAGACCACTCGGTCTCAATGATTTTATCAGCATCAAACCTTTTCTAGCTTTAGAATAATAAATAGGGTTATCCATCTCACAGTTCAGAGTTGCTTCTACAGCATATACATATATTTTTTATATTTTTTAACTATATTTTTTAATTAAATAATAGATATGTGGTATATGACATGGACATATACACTGATACGTTTTTTAATTCAAATTATTTTATTATTCAATATTTCACCATGTTTATAAGCAGCATATTTAGATGTAATTGTATTAGTATTGTGCATTTAGATAATAGAATAGTTTGTAATATTTACATTACATTATTAGTATTCACATTTACACATATTACTGTATGTATGTAATTTATTCCAACATCAGTGTTATGTTTTATAAGTATCTGAATAGGACAGATTTTATATGGAGAATGACCATGTTTCTTTAAATATTTTGGCGTTTTTTTCCATTAATTACTTTAATTATTCTATTATTTCATTGTAGCAATTTGTGTATATATATCACAAGCTCTTTCAATGCATTGTTCTGATGAAGACTGGGATACAGTCGAAAGCGCTTAACCTGGAATTGTTTGTGTTGTTTCATTAAACTTTTGGAGTATACTGTCCTGGTGTACGAGCAGTTTCCATTTTCTTCCACCTATGAACCTAGCTGTCTATGCCACTGGACCTGGCACTAGCATTGCTAACAATCAAGGGAAAGTAAACAAAACTGTCACAGGTAGAGCAGTTATTAGGTATCTATTAGTGTTCTGAATATGGCCAAAAGTACGAGGTAAAGAAGACTGACACAGAATAATAACAAAGGTTATAGCTGTGAAGGTAGAAATCGACTTATTAACCTTTTCATTTTTGCCAGCTGCAGATTTCTGAGTCCTGCTGGAAATGGCTGTGCCACAGTGCAGATTCCCTATTATAATCTATTCACAAGTGATGCAGTCCTGCACCTTTACAAAACTGTATTTCTGAGCATGTATAATGCTTTCAAGTGTTCAGTGAGTAAAAGGTCCACAATACTAGCCATATTTGGTGCATTGATTAGACCTGCTGATACAGCATTTCCACAATACTAGCCATATTTGGTGCATTGATTAGACCTGCTGATACAGCATTTCCACAATACTAGCCATATTTGGTGCATTGATTAGACCTGCTGATACAGCATTTCGTCCCCCCTTCCCACATTCTTCATTGTATTTCTCTGCCTTGTCACCACGACCTGACCTTTTATCATTTCCTGTTGTAACATGAATACCATAAAGGTTAACTGCTGTACAACATAAACTGTATTCTATATTGTTTGCAAACTTCTAATCTGGTAGTAAAATACTTTTTCAACAAGGACCAAAATATGCAGAATTCAGTTTCTGCCGTTACACTGTTCTGCACTCAGTTTAGCCACATGTGAAATAATGAATGTTTCAATGGCAGACTAAAGTCAGGAATGTGCTCACTCTGCCTGCACTGAGCCAAGAAGGTGCCTTAAATGGATTTTTATTATGCTCTATGACCGAGGCAGGTGCTGCAGCACTAGAGGTCAGTTCATTATTATGTAGCACAACATGACAGTGGAGACCAAAATGCAAACTTATATTCAATAAGGGAGTGACGTCAGATATAAAGTTATGCTTATGCCGAACTCATGAAGTGGTTGAATGAAGTGTCAAGCTCTAGTAAGACATAACTATATCTTGGCACTAGTCTTTGTAAACTAATTGCATCTAAAATACTGTTCTGCTCTAGTGACATCTGCCCTACAAGTTATTGAAAACATTACAGGCAAGAGCCTGAAGTTCAAACTGTCCTTAACTGGCTCTTGAAGGACATCAGTCTGATTACATTACTTCACAGGCTTAGTTGTCAGGAGCTGTTATCTAAGAATGTATCAATATGCAGAACAGGCAATTTGCAATATATGGATTTCAGTGATACTGATCGTTATGGCGTGTCACTGATGCCAATTAAATCTGGCCTCTTTGCATATGCTGTTGCAGTGCTTAGAAATGCCAATGCTGATTTTTTTTTTTTTTTTATTTCAAAAGTCCCTGAGCAGAACCACCACTGAAATTCATTGTGATTAGCTATTCAGGGGCATGCTGTCTAACTTTTAGCTGATCAGATTGGCTGAAAGGGATCATGTGGCTTTTGGTTTATCAGAATTCTCTCCAACACAAACAACATATGTGTTAGTGAGTGAACATCTTAATGAATGTAATAAATGTTTGTGGTACTGACAACAACAAAATTAAGTGTCATTAAGACTACGTAAGATGAATTCATGGATAAACAAACATAAATATTTCATGTTCTCATGGGGAAGGAGAAATTTGGAGGGACTTTTAGATCCTCAGGGAAAATAATCAGTGTTAGAAGGATATACATTTTGGCAATAAAATGCAGAGAGCCTGTCATAAACAAACAACTGATTACATGTCAAAAATCGTACAATATGTTGATTATATAAAGGACCACGACAACCAGAGGTATGCTGTACCACCAGTGTTCTCAAAGAAGGTGACAATAATAATGTAGATGATAATAACAAAAACGGATTATGGTACTAAGATCTCTAGCCACTTGTAGCTGTAAGAATGACTATTTATATTAATGCCAAACCAATAGAGAAGCATATTACTTCAGGCAGCTTATTCATGTGCACTATTCTATAAACTGAAAATCTGTTTCCAGAAGAACTCACAAGTCTAAATATCTTTGTACAGTACCACTGATTGTATCGTAGTTGTTTCATTTATTTCTGTTTCATGAGAAATAACCCCTCATAAACATAGCTGTAAATAACACTGCAGTCAGGAATAATTGCATACAGGCATGCAAAGCGACTGACAAAGATGCTCAGTAATTTAGTGATCTGACATTAGTCAACCTGGCAAATTCCAGACAACAAAAGCATTTTAGGGAGGCCTAGCTCCCCAAATGCCAGTGCCTCCCACTTATTTAAATATACTAACTGCAAAATAAAGTCCTACAGTGAAACCATGTTCAGCTGTTTGAGTAAATAGTGATAGGACTTAATCCATTTGACACATCCTGTTCAAATTAAAATCAGTTTAAAACCAGTCAACAGAACCATGGTTTATTGTGCTTGCATGAGTGCTGCTGACAGACATAGGTAGTTGCTTTTCTCTTCCTATGCCTTCTCTTTTCTTCCATTGCCTCCAAGTGCAGATGAATCTTTTTACTGTTCTTTGCTGTAGCTGCTTTTGTTTATCCCCCTTGGGACATCATTGTCATTGGCCTGGCCCACAGTGCCCCACCTCCACACTGGGTCTACCAGCTTGTCTTCTATTCCCTCTGGACTTACTCCGCTATTGCTGGAGCCACTCATGAATCCTAAGGGCATCCTGGGAGCTCTTGTGTCTCTGTTTCCATCTTTGTGGGTTACTGTACCAATGACTATGACTTTTGACAATGCGCTACAGAGACCCCCCAAACTCTTTGTGAATCCTTTTTCAAGCAACCATTCACATTCACTTATATACATTGTCTTCCTCTTTCAACTCAGACACCATGTACTATTTGATAAAGCAGTGTGTTTAAATAACATAGTTCATTTCTCTTTTCTTACTTTACATACATGCCACTGTCATTTTCTCTTCTCCTGTACCATCTTCTCTATTCTTTTCACACACACACACACACACACACACACACACACACACACACACACACACACACACACACACACACATATATATATATTTTTTTTTTTTTTTTTTCTATGTTAGGTGATTTCATCAGCATTCAACATGAAAGCCACACCAGATTTCTGCAAGAAACTGTCCTTTCTACCACAACTCTACTCTTGCAATCATAGTAATTTTGAACCCCAACTTCTGTGTGAATTTTTCTCAGAGATTTTTTCCCCATTTGTACCTGCTGCTGACCATATACCCACCCCTGCTTGTCTTGGTTTCATTCGTTTCCTTGTTATTATACCCACAATCAGTGATTGATATCAGGCAGGAGCCAGATGGAGGGAACATCATCCAAACAGCCGTGAAGCATGAGTTTTTTCTGCTTTTGACCCTTAACGCCATGGCTGAGTGGTCGGTAGTGTGACACCTGCAATGCCTTCTCTGTGTTCACATGCACACATGTGCAGTAATAATTAAAGGTTAGCTATCATGTACACAGCATGGCAGTAACAAGCACAGATCCTTTGCTCATTGTGCTGATTGTCATTCCCCTCTCCCACCAGTAGGTGCCGCACTGGCTCAGGCTGTACTATCTCTATGATCAGATATGACCAAGCTGGCAACAGCCAGTCTCTCCCGCCTTCTGTAATTGGCTCCTCCAGTGCCTGAGTCACTTATCAGTGCAATGTCATCTGTATCGCACTAAGTACAATTTACCTGGGTGTTTAATTCCACCTTGGAGCTAGCTTTGGTCTTTTGTAATATTTGACAAAAGTATGCTCAGCAGGACCACTAGAACATATCATTGTTTAGTTACCTTTCCCCAAAAGGTTTTCTCTATAAATGATATTGCCCATTTGCAGTCAGAAGTCAATTTTGTAGATCACCATTTGGAGCTCACTCCTATGTACTTTAACATCCCTATCAAGATTATAAGTGTGCTGCCACATAACTTATTCACATTCAGTTATTCAATGTCTACAAAACTACTGTTGTTCACCTTGCCGATGTCCATTATTAAAGGTGGGAAACTGTGAGAAAAATATAACTGCTGGCAAATACACCGATAACAGAGAAGTCCCCAACAACGTGCAGCTGATTGTAGTAGATAGTACATCTTGACTGAACTTGAACTTGCTGCCATAAGAGCCATCAAGAGGATTCTGTAATTTGTTGACTGAAGAGTTACCTATTCCATCTCAGTAAAATCCCGGGGCACCAACTATCATGGCTGCACCTGGAATCTATGTATGGTCTGAATACACAGTTTCAAGTCAGATATGGATTGTAATTCTGGTACTAAGTCTGGGGTGAGATTCAGACGTGCACTTCATTGTGGAAATCTACCACATTAATGAGGGCATTTCATCCACATTACTGCTATAGGTTTGATTCATATACAGAGACTTAATATTTCTCAGAATGTAGTCAGTGCTTTGCTGTATGAAATGCATGAATGCATTTTCAGTAGCTTAGTGTTCTCTTTGTTTCATAGGCATCCTGATCATAGCAGGGAACAAATGCCACTCAGGAGTGTGACAGCAGTTGAGGGAGGCACTGTAATCTTGTTTTATTCAGTGCAGGAAATCCTGGGTGAGGAGTTTGTTTGTTTAAGGTGGTACACATTCTCACAGGCTGTAATTCTTTTGCATGTTGCAAGAGGTACACATACATCCATAGGTGAGTACTAAGCTATCAATCTGCAGACTATTACAAGCCTACCCAATAACCAGAGGTTAGGAATAAACCATGTAGTATGTATCGGTCAGGTTAGATCTCACAGGGAGGGTTAACACAGAACTCCATTGAACATTTGTTCAACATTCAGATCACATTTCTTATGGCTGACATTTGAAAGAGTTAAGAACCATAATTGCTGTCTTTGGAATTGTGGAGCTTAAAATGGAAATAAGGGTGATATATAATAAACCCAGGCATTTGGTATCCAAGTATATTCCCTTTTGTCCAAGATACAGTGATCTAAATACTAGATGTGTAGCCTTCCCTTAAAAAAAGGTGCTTGAAAACTGTAACAGCAAATTGCAAAACTTTTATCTGTTGAAATAGCACTGTATTTTTCACAATTTTGTGACACGCACAACTGGATTTTCACTATTGATAGGTAGGTGTTTGTCATATGCTAATTTTGAGAAGGCAGCAGCACAACAAATTCCATTTACTCTAAGGTACAACGATCCTGGAGTTAGCTCACAGAAGTACTATATGGCACCCCCCCCCCACATATCAGGGTCGTAGGGGTTAAGTCCCACTAATAGAATTCTCTAGTACTGTCGCAGCAAGGTTCAGATTCCTCTGTTTCAAAGTCACATAATTGTTGTTGTTAAATGTATGTGTCAAACTTCACCGTAATGCAGTCCCTGTACATAGTTCTGGACTGCAGTACAGGTATTGTTAGTTTTCATTGCTACTTGTATTCATGCACTGCAGGTCATCTGTATTATGCACTTAACACCAGCTGTGTAACAGCACTTCTGCAGCCTTTTTGTACCACTGGCTCTGAAGTGGGCATTAACTTTTTCCATGTCATTTTTTTTTACTGTCCCTATACATCACATGCCATTTCTGAACTTCCTGCACAACAGTGTGATGTCAGCTGTATCATAGCATTTCATAGGCTAAGCGAAATGGCATGCATGAGGGCCAGATCTGAGCATACAGGCAGTTGTAAGATTTCAGGACACAAAAATGTATAACAAAATGTGATACTTGATAGTGTAATGGTAGGTGCACAGAGAGTATCAACTCCAAAAACTGAAATCTCTGTAGGTTCTCGTTGTTTGCAAAGAGGTAAAGGAAGCATGGGTAAAGCGTGAGAGAGAAAAAGGCAAGCTCTAGACTGACCACATGAGTGTGCATCAAATAATTTTAACAGCTGTCAAAGCAGCAGACTGGTAAAGGAGATCAGAAGCCATTTGAACTAGACAAAGGCTCAGAGGCTATTTTTTGCACATACTTCAAGGATGAATTAGTTGGATAAGGATTTCTCTGAAATATAGGTTCACAGGTTCTTAATAAGCTTGCTTCCAAGGAGACCAGTAAGAAGCTGAGGCTTGTCACATATTTCCTCACATATCCCACATCATGTGAAAAATTGTGATCACCTATCCACTGATCCAGACTGGTTTTAAAGGTTGCTAGTAAAGAGGTCTGTTCATAACTAAAGACAACCTATTCCTGAAATGGAAATGCTTGGGTGAAATATCTATTGCACAATCTGGTGGTGCTGATATGGTAAAATAGGCTTATGTCTCTGCAGAGATTGTTTGCTTTACCACTATTTTTATATAGGTGAAAGAGTTCAGGCTTAGATGGGTCATACAAAGGACAGAAAGCTAAGAAGAGATCATCCCTCAAGAGTCTGTATGACACTGTGTAGCGGTACATGGTGTTTATTGTCCTAGTGTAGCTAAGGATGTTGAGAATTGAAACTGTTTTGATGAGGAAACATTACGGTCTTGATTTGGTTTAAATACTTATTGAAATACATGCAAAAGAGAGCATTATATTCAAGTATGTAAATTCTTTAAAGCTTAAGGCAATACTATGAAGGCTGCATTGTGCAGGGTAGAATGGCCTTCTAGCCCCAGATGAGCCATGGGGAGCAAGGGAGAGTTATCTATATACATATCCAAGTTTGTGATGACTTGTGCCGGATTTATTTGAAATATTATTCATATGATATGGGAAAGGATCCTGAATTTAAAAAAAGGAAAGTATAATGCATTTCTTGAGCTCGAGAGTAAGCCCATGATTGATATACCAAGCATTTGTTTGGCCTAAACCTTGCTGGATAATTTGAGAATAAAAATAAGATTTAATAACTACTCACTAACTGCAGTTAAAGGTTAGTAGTAGACTAGCTGCCTTGTCGGCCATTTTAAGCATAGCCAATTATCACATGTGAGAATCAAACCCTGCACCTTGTGTCTATAATGTAAGTACATTAACAATTACACCCGCTCCTGTTCTCATCAGCAGACTTGGTTAGTCTCTCTCTGTTGGTATTAGCTTTCATGCCACAGAAGTGAATACCAAAGAGGAAAGCATACAGGACACTGCCCTGTGATACTGCTGGTGACATTTTTCTGTTTTGAGCAAACACCCTTGACCTTAACAATATGAGTTCTGCTAGATAACCAGTAGCATATCCAGCAACCTATGTAAAGGTTAATATTGAACTGGGAAAGCTTGTTAATAATCCCAGCATGGATGACACTGGTGAAAACACTGTCAAGCTTTAGGTAGGCAGTATGCACTGTGTGACGCTTGACCATGGCCTCTCTTTCAAAGACTTCAACCATGCTGAGCAGGCATGAATTGCTTTTTACAAAGGAAAGCTGGTGTGTATCCAAGGATTTAAGATCACTTTTATTCTTGTATATTAGTTCTGCTTTACTACATTCAGTAGCCTTTTAATTTGTAACAGTAAGACTAGGAGGCCAGTGATTACCAGGGTTAGTAAAGGGACCACCTTAATGCAAGGGCACAGTATCGGTTCTCCACACTTTAGGACGTAACCAGTATAAAGACTTAGGCTAAAGAGTTAATGGAGGAGTTTTGCTAGATGAGACTTAGCACTTAAAAGCAGGTATCCAGGAATAATGTCAAGAACATGGGAAGTGGTATTTTTAATTTTGGATGGTCCAAGCTGATTATGGGAGGGGGGGGGGGTATGAGACAGAATGCGGGGTGGAACACATGGAAGGGAGAGTCAGGTGAATTTGGAAGGGAATTTGTCCACAAATGTATTAACAGTGTTCTCAGAGTCAGAGAAAGAGGTAACATTAGAGGTAAGTTCAGTGTAGACATGCAGATTGCTTTCAAGCTGCCTACTACAGCTGAGGCTAAGTTGTTCGTAGCTGCTCATCGTTTGGCAACAATGCCAGCAAGTCTGAGTGTGTTTGCCTGCATCAAAAGCCATCCTTGGCAAGAAAAGCACATTTAAGTATTATTTTGTTGCATCCTTGATGATTTCTGTGCTATTTATTATTTTTCCTGCACTTGCTTAATGTTTTAAGTTGCATTTTTAAACTATTTTAAGGACTGCTATTCTGCAGTTGTAGTACTTTAAATACTTTGTATCTGCTGTTTTCAGCACTTTTATGCATTTATTTTGTTGTTCCCTAACACTTGGGCTCAAGCCAGTGATTTTACATTAAAAGGGTTTAAGTCTACACTCTTGTGGCAGGAGAGGGCTGATTTCACCTATCTGGGCTGGGAATTGCTTGTGAAAAGTTTACTGTGTGCTTACCTGATTGGCCTGTGGGCATACCTAGGTTCATAGGTATAATTTTGCATTTTGTTGCATTTAGTTTTAGACCATGGTTCTGGCACCAGTCATTTGTTAGACCCCCCCCTGTAGGATATCTACATCACTAGGAGATTCAGTGATTGCCCCCAACTTGCAGTCATCAGCAAATTTCATCAGCCAAAGTCCTTCTACATTAGCCATGACTTCAGAGAAGTGTAATCTAAACAGGAGAGGTCCCAGCACTAACCCCTGTGGTACACTACTAGTAATTCACCTCCTGCTGGATGTGGATTTTCCCACACTAATAACATGTATCCTGTCCATTAACCAGCTGGCTATCCATCTGGTGAAGCATGGATTTATGCACAATTTTGTGTATTTATCTATAATACCTAAGTGGGGATTTGTGTCAACTGCCTTAGCCAGATCAAGGTAAGCAGTATGCATTATATTACTCTCATCCATGGCCCTAGTGACTTTCTCAAAGAAGTCCACCAGATTGAGCAGGCATGACCTGCCATTGATGAAGCCGAACTGCTGAACTGCATAAATCCCTGCTTCACCAGATGGATAGCAAGCTGGTTAATGGACAGGATACATGTTATTAGCGTGGGAGAGTCCATATCCAGCAGGAGGTCAGTTATTAGTAGTGTACCACAGGGGTTAGTGCTGAGACCTCTCCTGTTTAGATTACACTTCTCTGAAGTCACGGCTAATGTAGAAGGCCTTTGGCTGATGAAATTTGCTGATGACTGCAAGTTGGGGGCAATCACTGAATCTCCTAGTGATGTATATCCTACAGGGGGGAGGTCTGACTCAGACAAATGACTGGTGCCAGAACCATGGCCTAAAACTAAATGCAACAAAATGCAAAATTATACCCTTTGGGAAGTCAAATACCCCTGCAAATTACAACATTAATGGCTCACACCTAAGGGTGGACCGAGAGGTGAGAGATCTAGGTACACAGATAGACAGTAGCCTGAACTTTGACCACCATGTGTCTACAGTGGTGAGAAAGTTCTTTTATAAACAGCTTAAAAGTAAAGGCATGGTATCCAGATCCAAGGAAGTTATAGTCCCACTGTATTCAGTGCTCAACAGACCGGAAATAGAGTACACTGCACCTTTCGGCATGCACTTGACCAGGTACTTGCAACAACTGTAGCAGCCTCAGTGGTTTCTTATAAAAATTACTGGGTGCGAAGAACATGCCCTATGCAGCTTGACTAAAAGCCGTTTCCCTTTACTCCGTCTCCTATTGACTATTAAGGTTCATAGGAGGATATTAGGCTAATGGCCCTGAGGCCTTTACAAGCCTATCTGTGTAAAAACCTGAGTATCCTTTTTGACCATATTTAGATGGTCGTTGTTAGCAGTGCGATTTTGTGATCAGCACCAACTGCCCCTGTTCATGATGGAAGGACATAGGTGCCATCCTGGAATGAATTTATGGTCACCCATCCAGTTGTCAAGATTGTGCTTGAAAAGGATCATTGAAGAGCTCTGCTTCACTTGGAGTGGGACTGTATTTCAAAGGAGATATATATGTCTCTCCAGCATGTTCTGTTAATGTCACAGGCTAGGCCGAGAACCCAGGAGTGAGTTATTCCTGCCCCATTTGATTTGTGGATGTACAGCAATTGCATCAGGGCAGAGTCTGAGACTGCTTTGTAGGCCAGGCACAGGTTGTCTCTCAACAGCCTGTATGATACAGAGTACAGTGACAGGGCTTTCAGTCTTTCCATGTATGCCATGTTTTGGAGGCCCTGGATTCTTTTGGACAGAAACCTCTGTGGTCTCTCCAGTTGCTGTAGGTGTCTAGTGAGGTACATACAGAAGGGAACATTGTACTCAATTAGTGGTCTGATAATGACTGAGTACAGTGGAACTTTAACCTCGCTGCTCTTGGATGTAATGCCCTTATTTATGAGATACACAATGTAGAATGCTTTTCTTACCACTACGGACACATGATGATCAAAGTTTAGATTGCTATCAACCTCTATTACCAAGTCTCACACCACTGAGTTTGAGCTTAGAGGGGTGCTAGCTATATCATAATTAGCAGGGGTTACTTGTCTGCTAAATGGGATAATGAGCCATTTTTTGAGTTAAGTTTTAGTCCATGATTTGGCACCAATAATTTGTCTGTAACATTGTTGGGGGATTCTGCGATTGCTCCCAGTTTACAGTCATCTGCTTGGTAAGCCACAGGTCATCTACCTTCACCTGGACTTCAAAGAAATAGATTCCAAACAGTAGAGGGCCCAGCACGCATTCCTGCGGTACCCCACTGGTGTTTGGTCTACTGGTGGAGATGGACTTCAATACTTTGACAGTGTGCATTCAGTCAGTCAGCCAGTTGACCACTCATCTAGTACTGTATGGTTTAATCCCCATCTGGGAGAGTTTCTCCATGATACCTGAATGGGGGATTGTGTCAAAGGGGGTCTATATCATAACCGCGAAAGCCCGTTTCAGCAAATACATAAACGGTGACACATATTGCGCGAACCACAAATACACCAAACACCCTAAACCATGAAATTCATAATCTCAAATAGGCATAGTTGGCCCTTCTGCAGTATAGATCTGTAAGGTAAGTGTGCGATAGTTATGGACCTGAGGGTTAGGGTGCAGGTTAGGGTAAGTGCATAGATAGTAATGTATGTAAGATTTAGTGTAGGGTTAGAAGTAGGGTTTTGTTAAGTGAATGTGTGTGGATTATTTAATTTGTTTGGGTATAGCTCATTAAGGTAAGTGTGCGATAGTTACAGACCTTAGGGTTACTGTGCAGGTTAAGGTAAGTGCATACATGGTAGTATATACAAGCTTTACTTTTGGGTTAGAAGTAGGGTTTTAAGAACAAAAGAACAATGCACCAAGGTAGCACACAATAGCGTCATTAATAAAATAAACAAAAGAAAACAGTGGTAAGCACTTTCACAACACTCAGTTGCTTCTTCAGACAAAATGTTAATACAGCTCATTTCTTAAATACTCTTGAAACCAATTAGCATAATTAGTGATGTCATACCTAAAGGAGCATTTAAAGGCACAGACAAAAACTAAACATAAATGAGATAAAATAAATAACATAAGCTTCTACTAAGCATAAAAAATCTTTTTAAAAAATCAATTATGTAAAATTCATTCACAGGTAAGAGGCAATAAATATTATGCTTAAAATTATTTGTGTTTAAGGCATCTGGCTTTCAAAAAAGGGACCAGAGATGTGGTACCATTAAGACCTGGATATTTGTCTGCATTAAGTTTCATTATCCATTTTTGTTCACAACCTTCATTAATATTTTCTATATCCCCTCCTCTCAAATTTTTATGTATCTGTTGTAAGACAAAAAACTGGAAGGAATGTGAGGGATCAGTGTTCATGACATGATTAGCTAATGCATTTGTATGCTTGCTATTCCTGATATCACGAAGATGTTCCAAAATTCTATCTTTAAAAGATCTATTAGTCTTGCCAACATAGAAAACAGGACATCTCTTGCAGAAACCATAATAAACCACATCAGTACTTTTACAATCAGCATATGTATGGGAATACAGATGGAACTGTTTTGTTGGATGAGTATATGTATTTGTGCTATAAATGTAAGGACATGCACTACATGACCTGCATGGATAGGTACCCTGACGTGTGGAAAGAGAATTTGGCTTGTGTGTCTCTCTATTACAAAGATGCTGTTTGAGTGATTTATTATTCCTAAAGCTAAACTGTGGAATGCTAGTGGTAATAGCATTTAGATTAGGTACGTCTTGCAAAAGGTGCCAGTGTTTCTTAACAACATCAATATATTGGTTTATGTTGCTGGCAAACTGAAACACTACTCTAAACTCATTAATAGGCAAGGTACCATTGCTATTAGTAGCAGGATTATCCATGACTGGATTAAAATAGGGTCTGCATTTTGTGTGCCTCAATTTCCAGGCATCAGAGACTGTTTTATCAATCTCAGTAGTATTATAGCCTCTTTGGAGAAAATCACATTTGAGATTGCTAAGTGCTGCATGTGCATCCTCATCATTGTTGTGTAATCTCAGGGTCCTGAATACTTGCCCTTTTAATACATTTCTTGGAATATGTCTGGGGTGCATGCTTGTTTTATGCAGGTATGTATTTTTCTAGTAGGTTTGTGGTAAACTTGACTCCTTAGATTATTTAGATCAGATTTAGTCAAATGTACATCAAGAAAATCAATATTTTCAGCAGAGATCTGATATGAAAATCTTAAAAAATCAGTAGTAGTATGTAAGTCACAAAGGATGCAAAATTCAAACCGTCACCTTTCCATAACATAAAAATGTCATCCACAAACCGTACATACCATAATACATGTTCTATAAAGGGATTTTGGCTGGAAAGAACAAATGTTTCTTCCCAACAAACTAAAGCTAGGTTGGCGTAGCTATTGGCACAGGGGGTACCCATGGCCACGCCAACCTTTTGCAAAAAGAACTGTTCCTGAAATGTCATAACATTATTTTCCAATATGATTTCTAGCAAGCTACATATTAATTGAACTTTATTGTTCATAAAACACCTGTTAGTTGTAAGAAATTCTCTAATCATCTCAATACCCCATAAGTTGGGAATGCTGGTGAGCAAAGACTCTATATCCATAGTAATCAATACAAAGTCCATATCTATTTCAATAATGGCCATTCTGTTATGTAATCTTTCGAGCAACATCTTGGTGTCTCTTAAAATGGCATGACAGTTATCCAGCAGACCATGTAAAGTGTCTTCAACAAAAATCAAAAGGGGCTCGGTACACCAACTGGCCCCAGACACTATAGGTCGCATAGGTGGCAAAGTCAGGTCTTTATGGATCTTCGGTAAGCCATAAATTTTAGGGACAATTGGTTTTAAAACATTAAAATATTTAAATAATGACTCATCTATTAATCCTGTAATAAGTAAATCAAAAAGTAAAAATGAAATTTTATCAATAATAGCATTAACTGTGATTTTAGAGATAGGTAGATATGTATCATTATTTAATAATAATTTATGCATTTGCTGTAGGGTTTTGCTTAGTGTATGTACGTGGTTTATTTATTTTGTTTGGGTGGGTAGTATGTAGCGAGTGGTGGGGTTGGCCAACTATGCCGGTTCGAGATTTTGAATTTCACAGTTTAGGGTGTTCGGTGTATTCGCAGTTCACGCAATATGTATCAGCATTTATGTATTTGCTGAAATGGGCTTTCGTGGTTATAATATAGACCCATCAAAAGCCTTGGCTATATCTAGATAGGCAGTATGTACTGTTTTGTCCTCATCCAGGGCTTTGGTGACATTCTCAAAGAAGTCCACCAGGTATAATAAGCAAGATCTACCCTTGACAAAGCCAAACTGGGGCAGGTCAAGAGTTTGAATGTTGCCCATGTCCTTATAGATAAGGTCCATGATGATTCTTTCCATGGCCTTGCAGATAAGACTGGTTAGGCCTATGGTTCAATAGTTCCCAGGGTCAGTTGATGGACCCATTTTGTGCAAGGGGATTACTGTTGCTGTTTTCCACTGTGCCAGGATAAAGTCAGTTCTTAGGCTATGGTTAAAGACAGCATTGAGTGGATCTGCTAGGTCTTGTTTTAGATTGTTTAGTAAACAGCCTGGGACATTATCTTGTCACATAGAGGCTGTGTTTTTGAACTTGGAGAGTACTTGTATGACCTGTTCTTTGGAGATACTCAATAGAGGACTGGTATCAGGAATGCTTTGGGGTATGTCAGGTGGGGACAGGGGGGGTGAAGTTATTGCCAAATCTATTGGCTAGCAGGTTGACAATTTCCTCAGTGTAAGTGGTACCATCCACTATAAGTTCGGTAGACAGCTGGGCATTCCCTCTTAGGTTTCAGACATAGCTAAAGAATGCCTTATGACTGTCTTTAGCAAGGGATGCTAATTAGACTCATAGCTAGCCTTAGAGGACTTAACAAGATATCTGCTTTGTTTGTTCAAGCTGTGGAGGGTATTCTTCCTCTGTTCTTAGACATCAGTTTCATTTTTTTTGTTGTATAATCTATTTATGCTTATAACTCACCAGGGTGGCTTGTTTTTCTGGGAAGACCTGGTTTTGTTCCTGTCAGATACAACTGAGTCAATGCATTTGTTTAACTGGCTATATAGGGCAATTGTGTATTCGTCTGCATAGGAGACATTGTTATCTATGTTGTCAGGGGCTTTGAAACTTTTTATACCACCACTCAGTAGGCAATAGTTTGCTTTCGAGAAATTTTTCAGTTTTTTACTCCTGTAGGGGTGTCAGGTTTGATTTTTACTTCAAACAAGAAAGATTTATGGTCTGACCTTACCAGGGAGAGCAACACACAGGGATTAGTGCAGTGACACCCCACATGCTGGTGAGCACTAGGTCCATGACATTTAAGCCCCTTGTGGAGGTGTGGACCAACTCTTATAGGGCTTTTGAATTAACAAAGTCCAAGAACCTTGTAGTGCTCATGTTTATCCTCATGTAAGTCACCCAGTTGATGGAAGGATAATTGAAATCTCCCATGACCAAGGTGTTTGGCTGTATGTTGAGTGACTTTAGGCACAAGACAAGATGAGCATACACTGCAAAGTCCAACAAGGTTTAATAGCTGAGTAAAACAAGCTTACAGCAATCAGTAGTCCGGTGCACAACCTGCCAAGCAATAAAAAGTTAAAAATGATCTGGCTGCACAGAATCCAAGTCACAATGTGTAAAGCACTTTTCGTTCGGAAACAACACTTCTCCTAACTTCTTCAGACAATAGTGCTCAGAAAGAAAAACAAGTTTAAGTACTATCCTAGTGACTCATACTTGTTAATACAATTAAGCCAGTTAAGCACAGTCACATAATTTAAAGGTGTAATCCTAAAATACTGAAGTCAAACAGTTTGTTTTTTGTTAAGTCATTAGGTAAAATGAGTGTCTTAGTTTTATAAAAAAACAAAGTTCTGTTGTCTTATAATGGAACATATAGTAAATTAAATAGTGTTAATTAAAATCGTAGTTAGTTCACTTTACTTATAACTAATGTTCAGGGACCCGTGGAATTAGTAATATTTTCATAAAAAAACTGTGTTGTGTAATGTTTCTTTTAACCTATAAAAGGTGGGTGTAACTTAACAATTGTAACCTCCCTAGGGCTAATGGGCATCTATTATTTAACCATCCAACAAAAATAATGTGTGTCCAGCTACTATCTCTTAAGGCTCTTTAGTTTTAGCACACACAGAATAGACGTCATTTCATTCAAGGTCGGTGGAAAGCATGCATTGAGTCTAAGCTGCCACAAAAGTTCCAATTTCTCCAACATAAGTGTAGACGCCTCTCCTCTACTATTCATTTCAATTGAGTCGATGACCTTAAGTTTGAAACTGTGGTTAGGGTTTTCAATGCAGTGTCTAGCTAGGGGGTTCTCCATTTTCCTTTTGTTAATGTAATAAACGTGTTTGTAAATCCTCTCCTTAAAATTATGATCGGTCTTGTCTACGTAAAAACTAGGGCAGCACTGACATAATGCAACATAGACTTAGGCTTTGGAGTTACAGTTAAACTTGTTCTTCAGGAAATAGTCTCACCCCCTAATAATGAATTTTGACCCTGTAGCAATGTGTCAACACTGGTTACATGCCTCACATTTAAATGTCCCTGGGGTGCCTATAAAAGTGCTGTTACTACTTTCAGTAAGTTTTTTTAGGTTCCTTCCTTTTTTCCAGGTGACCAGCGGTTTGATTCCCAACCATACCTCTCAAATTCCTAGATCAAGAAATCTGGACAAAGCCATACATAAAAGTGGGACAAAGGCCCAAAAATAGGGACGATTTTTAAATATTGCTCTTACAAACTTAGAAAGTTGACAGAATAACAGGTTTTGCATTAGCATGTATTTTCCGAAGGGTACGAAGTGTGAAACTCGAATATCTGTCATTATTTTCGAACTTCAATCTTTATTGAGTTGCCACTAATTTGCCAGAAAACCACAATTTTATGAAAAATGGACCAAAAGTATGAGGCAAAAATCTGGACATTCTGTGAAAATCTGTACAGTTGAGAGGTATGCTCCCAACTTTCCTTGTATATCCCTATCGGACAGTAACAACTGCCAGTTTTTGCCCAGTATTTTGATCAGGGCTTCATAATCTAAAGAGAATGTAGTCACGAATCTCAAACAATTTTGCTCACTTTGTGGTCCAGTACTATTCCTAACTACGGGGTTACTCAGTTCAATCTCTACTGAGACGTTGGTTTCAAAACTGTGAGCTGCTGTCCATTCTTGGGAGAGGATGGGTCTGAAGTGGCCAGAGGCCCTTTTACTACTCACCTCCCTTATAAGGTCAGTAATCAACTCAATGGGGTACCCCCTCTTGAGGAACATGGACTTCAAGAGTTCACATTCCTCAAAGAAGTAGTCATCCTCCGTAGTCATCCTGGCCACTCGTACCAGTTGGCCCTTCACTACACTCCTCTTCTGGTACAGCGGGTGAAAACTAGTGTAATGTAAGAATGAGTTAGAGTAAGTACTCTTTCGGAAAATCCTTGCTAGATATTTTTTCTGGGCTCTATCTTTAGATAGTTCAACATCCAAGAAGCTCATAGAATCTATGTGGAAGTTACTAGTAAACCTGAGAAAGGTGGTGGACCTATTAAACTGCTCCAGAATTTCAGCAGCTAGTTCAACACCCCCTTTAATAATCATAAAAATGTTGTCTAAAAAGCGGGTGTAATAATAAATACACTCATTCAGTCCAGGGTTATCAAAAATGGTGTCTTTGTCCCATTTGGCCATGACTAAATTGGCGAAACAAGCTCCAAAAGGGGAGCCCATAGCTACACCAATCTGCTGTCTGAAAAATTATTTTTCAAAGATAATATAGTTATTGGACAGTGTTATACCTAGCAATTCCTCCACAAATCTCAGTTCTGAATGTTCTGCCCCTTTAAATCTCATATGGTCATTAACACATTCTGTTCCCAAGGTTTGTGGGATCACCATGTATAGATTGCAAACATCCACTGTTAAAAAACAAAAGTGCTCATTGTAAGCTAAAGAGTTAATACTCATCAAAAATGTCCAAGTGTCTTTAAAAATCTGAGGTTCCAGGGCCACAAATCTCTTCAGAATGTCATCTATCACCTTAGCACAAGAATAGGTGATTGATTGTTGAGCGTCCACTAAGGGGTGCATAGGTGGATCTCCTTGATTCTTGTGGATTTTAGGTATTCCAAAAAGTACAGGTAGTCTAGGTGATGGTACTGACAAGTAGTTAAACATGTCAAGGTCGATGAGTGAGTCAATGAACTTATCATTCAAGAACATTCTGATATGGTTGTATGCTATGTTCAATTCGTTCAGGCTCACTTTAATATATGCTTTACTTTCAAATATCTTCCCCATTCTTTCCTTGTAGTCCATTTGGTGCATAATGACCAGTCCACCCCCTTTGTCAGGTTTCATTAGGCGGACTGGTAAAAGTCTAAAGTTGCTTAAAGCTTCTCTTTCTTTCTTTCATATTCAAGTTGGTCCTTAATTCAGACTTGTGTTGACGGTTAATAAAAGCCCTAAAGTCCATTTTGCACATTCTTTCAAATAGTAAAATGGATGGGTGTAAAGGGGGATTAAATTTACTAGAAATATGCAAGTTTGGGTTCCCATTGTAGCTCCGGTTACCCAACATTAATTGTAAATTGACTTTTCTAGTGTAAAGTTTAAAGTCCAGTATTAAGGACCCTAAATCAGTAGCATGAGCTGGAATGAGTCTAAGTCCTTTTGCAAAAATTTCAACTAACAGAGGGTGAATAGTGTATTCAGTAAAGTTGCAAATTTTGAAATCTCTGCTTTTATTCATTACAACTTTACAAGAGGGGTTGTTTGAACTGACCCTTTGGTGAAAGGTCACCTCTTGTTCCTGTTGTTGTTGTTCCTCCTTGTGTTGTATTTCCTCTGTTGCTTGGGGGTAGATTTGTTCATCCCCTGCCCCCGATGGTTCATGGAGTTTTTTGGAACATTATTTGAACTCACACCCGCCATCTGAGAATTGTTGCCCTCATCATCCTCGTCTGTGAAGTAGTTGTTTTGGTGGGCTTCGTTCTCATTTAGTGCCCCTCGGTTTCTAGACCCTGGTAAATCCTCATTTTGATTGCCATTACTATTATCAGATGTACCCCTTGTGGTATTAAAACCTCTAGGGGCATTCCATATTTGTGATGGGGGCGGGTCTGGGTAAGCTGTTCCGTTTGCATAGTCCCTCCGGTCTCTGTTAATTGCTGCCCTAGTTTTTATGTAGGCAAGACTGATCTAAGTTTAAGAAGAGGATTTACGAACACATTTATTACATTAACAAAAGGAAAATGGAGAGCCCCCTAGCTAGACACTGCATTGAAATCCCTAACCACAGTTTCAAATTTAAGGCTATTGACTCAATTGAGATGAATAGTAGAGGAGAGGTGTCTACACTTATGTTGGAGAAATTGGAACTTTTGTGGCAGCTTAGACTCAATGCATGCTTTCCACTGGGCTTGAATGAAATGACTTCTATTCTATGTGTGCTAAAACTAAAGAGCCTTAAGAGATAGTAGCTAGACACACATTATTTTTGTTGGATGGTTAAATAATAGATGCCCATTAGCCCTAGGGAGGTTACAATTGCTAAGTTACACCCACCTTTTATAGGTTAAAAGAAACATTACACAACACAGTTTTTTATGAAAATATCACTACTTCCACAGGTCCCTGAACATTAGTTATAAGTAAAGTGAACTAACTACGATTTTAATTAACATTATTTAATTTACTATATGTTCCGTTATAAGACAACAGAACTTTGTTTTTTTTATAAAATTAAGGCACTCATTTTACCTAATGACTTAACAAAAAATGAACTGTTTGACTTCAGTATTTTAGGATTACACCTATAAATTATGTGATCTGAATATGTGAAAGGCATTGTAGCCTTGTATGGCCAGTATGCTGTCAGCAGCCATGAACCAAGTCTGTATGACTGCATAAACATCGGCATCATTCAAAGTGAGGAGTGCTTCCAGGGAGTGCAGTTTACCGTTTAAGCTCCTAGCATTAAGCAGCATGACCTTCAGTTTGTCTTTAGTGGATTTCTTTATGTTGGAAGTTTTGTTGTTTGGACATTGCCTAAAAAAAGGCACTATGAGGGAGGCAAGCATCTCTGCCAGTATCCAAAAGCCTTGAGGAGACAGGTGAAGGCCCTCTCTGGCAAAGCAGTGTGGACTGTTGACCATGTCTACCCAGGCAGACAGATACTAGCTCCCCCTGGAGTGACACCAGAAGCTAAGCCAATTACTGAAATCAATCATTTTTTTTTGTCTGTATTGTGGCATCATCCTCAGTGAAGGTAGAATGCTGCTTAGGGCTAGGAACATACCTGCCTGGGACACATAATCTGAGTGTTCGGTCATGTCTCTCTTCATATAGTCCAGAGAGGTACATCTCAGGTTATTCACACCAACATGTACTATGACAGAGTCATAACAGTAATTGTTGCTGAGCAACTTCAGTATGTGGATGATTTGATGGATCCTAGCACCTAACAGGCAGCTGACCATGACCTTTTTCTTGTTCATCCTGGTGAGGGGGACATCTGCGTGTCTCGCTATTGAGTCATGTATAACCAGAACAGTTGGTTTTGAGGTGTTTTGCCTTAGAGGCTGAATTGATGAGACACTGAAATGTGTGTTGTTATGTGTGTTGGTGGATTCTGTTCATGTACCTGTATGCGTATGTTGTTTGCACTTGAGAGGTCTCTGGTCTTTTGGTGGGCTCTTAGTGAGTACCTCTGCATATGTGGGTTTAAGTGTCATGATCTTCTCTAGTGTGCAAGGGAAGGTGTGTGTGCTGACAACCTCTTGTGTGTCTTGTTTGTTGTTATGTGAGAGTACTGATTCTAATCTCATGGTATACTTACATTTCTCACATACTATTTTTGTTTGCTTTAGTAGCAAGTGGTTGTCAGTATACATGACGCAATTGCCACATTGCCTCAGGATGCCCATTTAAATCAGGTTGGCTGGAGAAATGGTGGGAGTCTCCATCCATTATGGGAGCTATATACTGTAGTGACTAGTGGTGATAGCCTAGATGGACCAGGGTTTGCTTGTGAGATTAACAAGAGCAGCTGTTCTGTAAAAGGCTAAGGATGGAAGGCTGCATCAATGCCTCAGAATTTGCAGCTGAGTTTCTTGCTGGTTAGCAATGCACAGCTGCATTGTACACAGTGAGGCGGTGGAGCTAAGGAGGGCTTTCTAGCAGTTATGAAAGGAAAATTGTTGTTTTTAAGCATTTGCGTTTACACACGGCAATACTAAACCCCATTGCATGGTGCACAGCTATGCCTAAATGCTGTGCTCAATACAAGCAAAGTTAAACAGTTTAAACACAATCTAGCCAATAGAAGAGCTGAAAACTGAGCCTTATTCCAACAGTCCCCAACGCAGATAGATCCTGGACTGCACACTTCTGCCATAAGGGTGCAGGACGGCCTTCTTAATGTAGGATGATTGGATTTATTGTTAAATTTATGCCAATCAGCCTAGATTTAGCATGTCTGATTCTAGCCTATGCTATGAGATATAGAAGTACTGGGATTTCAAACTGCAGCAACAACAGCAAAAAATGAAACAGCAGTTGAGCAAAATACGGTTCCAAAAGTACATTGCAAGCTTAAAATATGCTTATTTTTTTGTTGATCACAATGGATGCCTTGGATTTAGTTCAGATCACTCCAGGTCTCTGGCTAAGTAACCAAACTCAGAGCAGCTCTGGCAAACTGAGCCTAACCTAGAAGGTACTCTCAAACCCAGTCCTGATGGAACCGTTACAGATTTGTAGGACAAACTGCATGAAATTACCTGATCCAAGGATCTAAACCTGGTCTGTGACATGAATATACTGGTGAGACAGATATTTGTCTCAGAGATTACTTCTTTTCTGGAACAGGCTTCCTAGTCACGTAAAGCAGAGCCCTTCCCTGACCCTCTTTAAATGCAGTTTGGAACAGTGGATGGGGAATCGTAAATCACTCCTAGGGTTGCACGCATGCCCCTTATGGACAGAGGCAGTTTGTAAAATGCTCAAAAGCATAGGCACAAACCTAATCAATCTACTAGCCCTTAGGGATCAAAAATCTGGTAAAATTCAGGTAATAATGGCTTGGCGTGTAAGGAGTCTTGAGCCATTAGCCTAGTAATCTATGAACCTATGAAAAAAGCCATATAGTTATGTATTGAATTAATTATGATTCTAAGTTCATAGATAGCCATGCATTTCCTAATGGTAAATTTAAGAGACTTAGTTATCAGCTTTAAATCCCTGTTAGAGTGATGAAGTGGACAACTTTTAGAAATGTCCAGAAACTTTTTTTTTCTTATATAGTTTGCTGATATGGTACAAGTTTTTCACCATATGTGTTTTCCTTTAAAACTGGCAATATGCTTATATCACACTGCTACAGGTGCTGAAAGATATCTTTTCAAAAGAGATTATAATGCAGAAGAGCAGGCAGCATCCTCAGGGTACAAGGTTTCCTAAACTTCTATAAATTATGCAACTATCAGTAAGATCCATGAATATGATTGGCTTGGGTGTAATATCTAAATGTAGAAGAGTTATTAGAGGACCACAAAGCTGGTATTCATAGGTTCATAGGTAGGTACTAGGCTATTGGCCCCAGGGCCTATATAAGCCTAGCCAAATGGTACCCTGGCTTTTGCCACCCAAGAAAATTGTTTTCCTGTGCTTCTGTCAAGTAGAGCCACAGAAGAAATCCCCAGGGTGAATTTCCTACCTCCCATCCAACCATCAAGATTTTTCTTGAAGAGTGCTAATGAGGAATTTTGTTTGATATAGATAGGTAATTTGTTCCAGAGTATGGGAAGTCTCTGGGACAGGAATCTATCCCTCCAGCATGTTCTGTTTATTGTGGCGACAAGGTTTAGGTCCCTAGAGCGTGTAGCTCAGAGGGATTGGGATTTCTTTACGTGGAGCATGTCCAACAGCTCTGGGTTTGACATAGCTTTGTATGTTAGGCAGAGATAACCTCTGAGTAGGCGATATGCTACAGAGTAAAGCTGGAGTTTTTTGAGACGGTCTGCGTAGGGTATCTGTTTGAAGCCAGTAATCCTCTTTGTGAGGTATTTCTGTGGCCTTTCCAGTTGTTGTAAATGTCTTGTGAGGTACATACCAAAAGGGGCATTGTACTCTATAATGGGTCTAATGAGTGATGAGTAGAGGGGAACAATGACCTCTTTTTTCCTGGATGAGAAACCTTTTGTAATGAGGTGTGCCATGTAGAAGGATTTCCTGACTACTGTGATGATGTGATTATCAAAGGAGAGACTACTGTCCACCTGTGTCCCAAGGTCTCTTATCATACTTTCAGTGTTAAGTAGACTACCGCCTATGTGGTAATTCATGGGTACAAAGTTTTTACCAAAAAGGGATGACAATGCACTTTTTGGCATTGAGCTTGAGGCCATGGCTTTGACACCAGGCGTCTATCTCAGTGAGGCCCTTTTGTAGGATTTCCACATGGTTTGGAGGTTTGATTATGGCTCCTAGCTTGCAGTCATCTGCAAACTTTGTTACACAAATACCTTCTGTGTTAGCCTGGACTTCAGAGAAGTAGATACCAAACAGGAGAGGACCTAGGACTGAACCCTGTGGTACTCCACTTGTCACTGGTCTGAAGTTGGATTTAGAGTCTGCTACTTTCACAGTGTGGGTTCTGTCAGTGAGCCAATTGGCAACCCATCTTGTGACATAGGGATTTATACCTAGTTTAGTGAGTTTGTCTATTATTCCAGAGTGGGGGATGGTGTCAAAAGCCTTGGACAGATCTAGATAGGCTGTGTGTACCACCTTACCCTCATCTATGGCTTTGGTGACTGCTTCAAAGAAGTCTATCAGGTTTAGGAGACATGATCTGCCTTTTACAAACCCAAACTGGATAGGGTCCAGAGTTTGGAGATTACCAATGTCATTGTTTATAAGTTCCATGATGATATGCTCCATAGCCTTGCAGACCAGGCTCATCAGGGGTCTGTGGTGGCTCCCCCTTTGTGGAGTGGGATAACCATTGCTGTGCACCAATCAGTGGGCACAAAGCCTGAGATGAGGCTATGATTGAACATGGTACTTAGGTGGGGTGCCAGTTCATTCTGTAGTTCATGAAGAACACAGCCTGGGATGCTGTTAGGTCCCATGGATGTTGTGTTCTTGGCTTTGGAGAGTGTGTTTTTTTTCCCTGTGCAGCCGTGATTACAGGTACTTTGCATTCTTCTGGTACAGAGATGGACCCTTTAGGGGATGAGAGAGGGGTAAAGTTAGCACTGACCCTATCTGCCAGGATGTTGGCAATATCATTTGGTCCTCTATATTTAGTGCCAATGTGCTGTAACTCAGAGCAGATCTGAGTGTGGCCATTGAGATTCTTGACATAGCTATAGAATGCTTTGTGGCTGTCTTTAGAATCAGTGGCAATTTTGCTTTCATAACTAGCTTTGGAGGATTTTATGAGGGATCTCAGCTTCTTACTGAGGCTGACCATGGAGTTCCTCCAATCATGGGATTTTACTCTTTTTTGCAACAGTTTCTTTCTTCTGTTGTAGAGTTTGTTTATAGCAGGGGACCACCAGACTGACTTCCTTTTTTTGAGAATAGCATCTTGGTTCTGTTAGGGATTGCATGATCCATTCACTTGTGTAAGTGCTTATAAAGTGCAATTGTATAGGATTCAGCAGTTGTATCTGTATTGTCTGTCAGTATGGGTGTCATGAAGTTTGCCACGTCTGTCTTAAGAAGCATGAAGTTGGCTTTGTAGAAATGTTTTACAGTGGTTTCTCTAATGGGGGGTGGGGGTGGGATGTGGATGTCTAGGGTGACTTGCTTGTGGTTGGATCTGACCAACGAAGAATTGACCTCTGGTGTGGAACACCAGTGGCCCATGTTAGTAATGACCAGGTCTAGGATATTGCTGCCCCTGGTGGGGCTGGGGATAAGCTGATCCAAGGCATTGGAATTTATGAATTCCAGAAAACGTTGAGCACAAGAGTCAGTACATATGTAGTTTTCCCAGTTAATGGTGGGGTAGTTGAAATCACCCATTATTAGGGTGTTAGGTTATACCCTAATATTTTCCTGTGTATCAAGAAATGAGGAGTGGGAATCCTGGGGCATGGTGGGGGATCTGTAGAAAGCTACAATTTGCATTGCGGTCTTGCCCAGAGTTAGTTGCACTTGGATAATCTCAGATGCATTATGCTGAGCAACTAGCCTGAAGGTGTGGATATCCTTAAATAATATGGACACACCTCCGCCTTTAGTGCTTTGGTCCAGGTTAGGTGGCCGAAAGGTGTGGTATGAAGTATAGCCTGGTAATGCAGGGGTGCTCTCTGGAGCCTTGAACCAGGTCTCTGTCACTGCACAGATGTCGATGTTCTCCTTTTTAAGGAGTGCCTCGAGTGAGTGCATTTTGAGGTTTAGACTTCTATCATTAAGTAACATTACCCTCAGATTTTGCTTGCTTGTACCTGTTATGGTGGTGAATTTTTCATTTGAATCTTGCCTAAAAAAGGCACAATAGGGGTGGCAAGAACCTTAGCCAGTATCCAGAATCCCAAGGGCGACAGATGCAGGCCATGTCTGGCAAAGCATTGTGGTTTGTTGATCATGTCATCCCAGGCAGACAGATACTGGATCCCCTTAGAATGACACCAGAAGCTTAGCCAATTGTTGAAGTCAATCATTTTGTCCTTGTACTGTGGTATCATTCTGGGTGATGGCAGGATGCTACTCAGGGCTAGGGTCATACCTGCCTGGGCTACAAGATCAAAAGCTCCTCCATGTCTCTTTTCATGTAGTCCAGGGAGGTATGTCTCAGGTCATTCACACTAACATGGACAATGACAGAGTCATATTTGTACTTGTTGTGGACTGACCTGAGTGCATGCATTATGTGGCAGATCCTGGCACCTGACAGGCAGTTGACAGTAACTTTCTCCTTGTTTAGCCTGGTGAGTGGAACATTAGTGTGCCTGACTATAGAGTCACCTTTGACTAGAGTGTTGGGTATGTTGTTATGCCCTATGGGCTGTGGTTGAGTGGCACACTGAGTTTGTGGGCTATGTGTCATTTGAGTTGTGTTGGGGGGTGGAGGTTGCTTGCATTTTTGCTTTGGAGGTCCCTGTTGTTTGGGTAGATTTTTTTGAGAACCTCCGCGAATTTAGGTGTGTGTTTTGTGTTTCTATGTGTATGTTTTGGTGGTGTAGGTTTTGAGGGACTATGTGATGAGTGTGGTGTGGTACAAGTGTTTACCTTCTTCTCTCGGCTGTCTAGTCCAGTCTTGGGTAAAGAGTGCTTTGCTTCCAGTTTGGTTATATAAGTGCATCTCTCACAGGTTGTAGTGTTGAGTGGTAGGAGGAGAGGGTTGTCTGTGTACATGAGGCAATTGCTGCATAGCCCCAAGATGCCCAGATTCATCAGGTAGACAGGAGAAAACACCGGGAGCTGACCCTTAGACATGCCTGGATAGGTGCTTATTTAATAAGTGCTAAAAACTGTTTTCCTCTAGACAAGCGAGGAAAGTTGAGTGCTGTAGTAATTTGTAGCTTATTTAGTGCTTACAATGAGTTCTGAACAAGTGCTGAGCTCAAAGAAACATATTTGAGTGCTGAAACTAGAAAACTGGCTAGTTCTAAGAAACAAAATTAAGCTAGAAGGCTTCCCTCCAACACAGAAAGGCTTGGGGGCTCAGAAGCTTACAAACAGTCCTGGATACAGCAAATCTGTATATCTGGACTAGACCACTTATAGGAAAGGCAGGAAACAAGCTTAGAAAATGTTTTTTTTTTTTTTTTGTAAAGTGGAAAGGGGAAAGGAGGAGCAGAAGCTAACTGGGTTGGCCTTCTCAAATGTTCTCCCTGGATTAGGTAGAATGAGGTAATGACACTAGATGGGGAGGAGTGTCCCAGATCATATTTACAGTAGGGGTGGGCAACTGCAAAGCCACCAAGTATAAAAACAGGATATCAAGAGTGAGGGAGGGTGGGAGACAAAAATCAGAACAAACAAACCCAACCAGATGTTTAACAATTGTAGAAAATTCTACTTAATACCTCTCACACAGTGAGTAAAATAAAAGTGCTATAAATAACTCAGAAATAAGCAAAAAGCAGACAAAATCAGAGACAAGTTCACTGAAAGAGAGTCAGATTTAATAAGTTAGGGGTTAACAAGTGAGGTGGCACAGCTGGGGAAAACATTTGTGAGGACAGGATAAAAAAATAACATCTCTGTTAGGTAGGGGAGAATGTAGTCAAGTGTATTGGCACTTAGAAAGTCCAGAAATCTCAGGGCATATTTGCTTCTGGTAGTATATGTTTTGCAGGTAATATGCGGGTAGCCATCCATAAGACAGGTATTTGGTACAGAGGTTAACTTTTCTAACTGGTTAAGGTACAGAGCATGCTGTTTACTAAATGTAGTGAATCAGGAGCTTTGTACATATACAGCTGACTCCCTCATGCAATTGGTTTAACATTTATAATACATATTCTGAGACAGTCTTGTTTAAAGAACACTTTATTACAGAAGTGTATATCATACCTCTCAACCTCTTAGGGAAAGACATCTGGACAAAGCCATCAATAAAAGTCGGACAAAGACCCCAAAATAGGAACAATTTTTAAATATTGCTCTTACAGACTTAGAACGTTGATAGAATAACAGGTTTTGCATTAGCATGAATTTTCTGAAGGGTATGAAGTCTTAACTCAAATGTCAGTCATTATTTTCTAACTTCAGTCTTTAATGATTTGCCAATAATTTGCCAGAAAACCACAGTTTTATGAAAAACGGACCAAAAATATGAGGCAAAAATCTGGACATTCTGTGAAAATCTGTACATTTGAGAGGTATGGTGTATATCCTTTTTTCCCCTGACATTTCTTTGATGCATATGTAAGAGCAGGAAGCTAACTAAAGTAATTACAAGGGCTGTACATTCCCCTGCAGTATGTTCAGTATCCCATATTACCAATGTTATTCTATACTGACCTCCAATAGTTTTTTTTTTTGTTAAATCAAGTACAGGTTGAAATAACTAGTCATACAGAATACCATTATCACTTGCTTATGATTTTCTATTTCAAATGCAATATTGGGTAAGTGAGTCCATTAAAGGTATTAATACTTCTTAGGAAAGTTGATTTTTTTTAAATAAGTGACTGTTAAATTCTGATATCTGTAATTCTAGTTCTTGAAATAGTGAGCTTTAAGTTCAAAAGTAAGAAATGTATACTAAGTCTAATGCTTCAGTACCTTATCAATAGTTTAGGGATCTCAGAGTTAGCGCAGGACAGTAGCAGTGGTGTAAGGGGTACAACTCCCTATGATGGTTGTGCAGGGAGGGGGGGGGGGCTCTGATTAAATGCTCTATGTTTCTGTAGTAGCCATTTTCAAACTATAGCTTTTTCTTCTGTACTCACAGTTTATTTTTTTGGAGCTTGGAGACCCACAATTTTATGTCTCACACCTCCAAGAAAGGAATTTTTTAAAAGACTAGCAAAACATGGACCCTATCTTTAGGAAAGATATTTTATACTTTTTCATTAAAAGTCCTTTGTGATGTATGGGACAACCATGTTCCTGTAGAGAATGGTGTTTTACTTGCTGTGGGAATTATCTTCCTTTTAGTATTTTATGTATGACAGTAAAAGGTATGTTGTTAGGTAATTTATGTACTACTTGCTGTAGATTTTACCATCATCTCAAACGTGTATATAACAACATGCCTGAGGACAGGTACAGGCAATGGCTTCTGTTCCTTACCACTGAGTGTTAGCTAACTCATGTTTTTGCCACTGATATTGTAGGACCAGGCTCTGGTGCGTTTGAATTCACAAATAAAATAACTGTGCAATAGGGGCTTTGCCTAGAAGACTGTTAACTTTATTATGCCTTTGTAATGGTACAGTGATAGTAGTGGAGATTGTTACTTGCTGGAGGAAATGAGAAGCTCATGTCTTGATTTAATACATCTTTGATATGTATTCTATTTTACTTATTTTATTTTGATTTTGTTTACCAGGTTGGTCCGACTGGGTTTAGTCAAAATAACCCTTTTCTTTAGTGGCCTGGGGAGAAAAATATATTACAAACATTTTTAAATAGACATTATATGAGTTATATGGCTAGACATTAAGTAATATACATTTAAAGTTACATATACTGTATATTTGCTAATTAGATTACAGTCATATGAAATAAAGAAAACTATTGCAGTATAAAAGATACTTGTGCATTTAGTACACTGAACATAGAGTAGTTGAAGAGGTATATTAGTGGATTTGTGAAATAAATAATAGCTCTTTTGATAAGTGAATAGAAATGAAAAGAAATGGAAGTGAGGGAAGGAACTCAATAGCGCAGAAAATGTTAATATTTTAGTTAGGAGATGGGGGTATAAAGCATGCTCAGAGACAATTATATATGGCTGCCATAAGGTTTACATTAGAAGTATACAGGTGGGGTGGCAAACAGTGTTGTAAAGCTATGTCTATGGATGGGAGATGCTAACAAAATTATTAAGGTATTAGTGAAAACTAGTTGTGGGACATAAGAGTCTGAGTGAACAGATTTGGTTTGAAGATATGGTGAGCTGAAGATTACAGTTGCAGTTATCCTGCAGATATACAGGGGCAGATCCATTGATCTGGTAAGTGAAATTTTAGTTGAGTTTGAAATAAGTTTATGTTCTGAATGGATTTCTGCAGTAGTAGGATGTGGTTCTATAGTTTAGCTACACTTCTGCAAATACAGAGTCACTTGCAGTGTTATTTGAGTTCATTATAGTGATGAGTGATTTTCCCTAGAGCAGGGGTCAGCAACCTATGCTTGGTCCAAGATTTACAAAGAGCTGCAATGGGCACAGAAGGGGGTTTGAGATACAGTTTTCTATTGTAGTATGGGTATATATGTATTTAACACAAACAAAACTTCAAGTACTTATAGAAAAAAAGAAAAACAAATTAATGGGACTTTTAACACTGCATTTCTGCACAGAGTTGGTTCATGTTCAGTGAGTATTCGGAAGTCTTCAATTTTAAACAGGTTTCAAGGCTTATATCATTAAGAAGACTTCTTAACTTGGTTTTGATAGCATTCATGTTGGAAAATAAGAAGTTATGTACCTACCATAACGTTCCATGTTAGTTGTCTTCTTCTCGCCTTCTTTCTTGCTGGATGGGTTCGGAGCCGACTCGGCCAATACTAAAGCTCGAGAGCTTATTCCACCGGCTCGAGGCTCCCCTATATCCCACAATGCTAGGCGGTAACTACTCAGATCTCGTTTGATAGCTAAAACCAAGCAGTTCTGGTCTCCATAGAATGGAGAAGAGAGAAAAGGAACCCACCTCTATATATAAACCTGTAGGTAAGCTACCACAAACATCCAAGGGAGAATAGAGGTGGTAGAACATGTGGGAAGGAAAACCCCAATGGAAGATTCCAAAAATTCCTATCGGTCTGTCCAGGTTAGGGGGAAGGAGGGTGGAACGCAAGAAAGAAGGCGAGAAGAAGACAACTAACATGGAACATTATGGTAGGTACATAACTTCTTAATGTTACGTTGTCAATCTCGCCTTCATTCTTGCTGGCTGGGACCGCGTCCCTAGCACCTTACCCCGTGTGGCCTATCAGAGCAGACTCTTGAGAACAGTGGAACCAAAGTTGGCACGGTTTCTGGAGGCCATATCCAATTTGTAATGCAAGATAAAGGTATGAGGAGAAGCCCATGTGGCTGCTGCACAAATGGAATCTATTGGTAGCCTGTCCTGAAAAGCTACAGATGTAGCTAATGCCCTAGTTGAATGAGCTCTAGGTCTTGAAGGCAGTTTTTGATGTCTGATTTCATAGATGAAGGTAATTATTGAGGTAAGCCATCTTGAAAGGGACACTTTAGTAACTGGAAGGCCCAATTTCCCTTCCGCATAAGACAGGAAGAGCTGATCAGATTTCCTAAACTGTTTAGTTCTGTCTAAATAATATCTAAGTTGGCGATGAACATCTAGAAAATGTAACTTTTGTTCCGACCTGTTGGAATAATCAGGGAAGAAGACGGGGAGATCAATCGTCTGGTTTAGGTTTGGCTCAGAGGAAACCTTAGGCAAGAAGGACGGATTAGTCCGGAGGGACACCCTGTCTTTATGGAAAACTAAGTAAGGAGGACGACTGCAAAGAGCATGAAGTTCAGATACCCTTCTAGCTGATGTTATGGCTACTAGAAAAAGTGTTTTCCATGAGAGCAACTTAAGAGGGCATGAAGCCGCAAGTTCGAAGAGGGGGGGGGGGATCAAGGATGCTAGGACCAAATTCAAGTCCCATTGAGGTATGGGATCTTTGATTGGGGGCTTGTGCAAAAAGACACCTCTTAAAAAGGCTTTGCAGAGTTTATGGGACATGATACTGGAGTCCGAGACACCTACATGAAAGTTAGATATAGCAGCTAGTTGTACTCTAATGGTAGATGAGGAAGAGCCTAAATGAAAGAGCTCTGCCAGGAAGTCTAGGATAGACTGGATAGGTGCAGTGAAGGGGTCTATATTTTTTGATGCTGCCCAGAAGGAAAAACGTTTCCACTTACTATTGTAAATCCTTCTGGTAGAAGACTTGTGAGAGGCTATCAGGATGTTATGGACCGAATGAGAGATTAAGGGAAGCCTGGCTAGGGTAGGAATCGGAGAAACCACACTGTGAGGTTGAGAGATTGGAGGGAGTGGTGCAGCTGGCCCGACTGGTGGGTCAAAAGATCTGGCACTGGGTCCAGATGCCAAGGCTGCTCCAAGAGATAATGATGGAGGAATGGAAACCATATCTGTCGAGGCCAGTAAGGGGCAATGAGGATCATGGTGACTCTCGAGGCGATAGCTTTCTGAATTAATTGAGAGATCAGTGGAAAGGGGGGGGGGAGCATACAGAAGTTCCCGGGGCCAATCGTGGACTAGACCGTCTCTGGTGGGTTGGCCTGGTAAAGGGAAGAGGGTGAAGAAGTCGTGACACTTGCTGTTTTGGGGAGTAGCAAAAAGATCGCAGCAAGGTCGGCCCCATCTTTGAAAGACTTCTTCCAGCACTGATTTTTTTAGAGACCACTCGTGAGGCATGAGAATAGCCCTGCTCAACTTGTCCGCAATCACGTTGGACTTCCCGGGAATGTGCGTTGCTATCAGAAAACGCTGAGAAGAAATCACCCACTGCCAAAGTCTGAGTGCCTCTCGACATAAGGGGTAGGACTTGGTTCCGCCCTGTTTGTTGATGTACCACACTACGGACATGTTGTCCGTCTGAATTGCAATAGTCCCTGTTGGAAGAGAGTCCTGAAGGGCTTGCAATGCTAAAAGCACTGCTCTCATCTCTAAGACATTTATGTGCAAGTGGCACTCGAAAGATTGCCATGTGCCCTGGACTGTCCTGCCCTGATAATGCCCCCCCCCGATTAGGGAGGCATCCGTCGTCACCGTGGCGACTGGGGGGGAGGAATGAAGGGTCTGCCTTGGAGAACTTGAGGTGATGTGATCCACCAAGACAGGTGATTCTTGCATGATTGAGTTAGTAGGATGATGTGAGACATCGGGAGCTGTTGGAAGGACCATTGAGAAAACAGCATCCACTGGAGGATCCGCATGTGAAAACGAGCTAAGGGGAGAAGTGTAATAGCTGCCATGAGTCCTAATACCTTCAAGACTACCCTGGCTTTGATCTTGTTGCATTGAAGTAGAAGGTAAACTTGTTTGCGGATATCTAATACTCTTTGCTCTGTTAGTCTGGCGGAAAGATGAACTGTGTCTAAGGTGGCGCCTATAAAGGTAATAGATTGACAAGGCGACAAGGCAGATTTTTTGAAATTTATTGAAATGCCTAGAGCTTGGCAAGTTTGGATGGTGAAATCTCTGGATAGAAGCAGTTGATGCCTGGTGGTGGCGGTAAGTTGCCAGTCGTCCAAATATGGAAACACCTGGAATCCTTGACGTCTCAAGTGAGCCGCGACCACTGCCATACATTTGGTAAACACTCGGGGGGCTGTAGTGAGACCAAAGGGCAGGGCTCTGAACTGGTAGTGACTGGCTCCCAGCCTGAAGCGGAGAAACCTCCTGGAGCATCTGTGCATTTTGATATGGTAGTACGCATCCTGAAGGTCTATCGAGCACATCCAATTGTCCTTACCCAAGAAGGGTAGAATGGACTGTAGCGTGACCATCCGGAATTTTGTTTTCTTCACATACTTGTTTAGCTTGCTGAGATGCAGTATTGGTCACCAGTCCCCTGTTTTTTTTGGTACCAAAAAGAATTTGGAGTAGATTCTGGATCCTTGCTGGTCTGCTGGGACTGGTTGGATAGCTCTTTTTGACAGCAGCTTTGATATTTCTAATGCTGCTTGTTCCCTTAGACTGGGTGGAACGTCTGGAAGGGATCCTTTGGGTTGAGATGGGATGTGAATAAAGGGGATTTTGTAACCCTCGGATATGATCGACTGTACCCATTTGTCTTGAGTGAGGGAAAGCCAGGCTTTTGGGTACAGTGATAATCTTCCCCCGACTGCCTCTGAAGGTGGACAGCCGGGCAGCTCCTCAGGGATGCTGAAAGGGTTTATCAGAGAAAGTTTCTCTGCTACCCTGGTTTTGCGGACCACCTCTGCCCCTAGGGTGGCGTCTAATGTTGTTCCCCCCTCTGCCTCTAGAGGGGAATCGACTTTGTGCGTCAGATGAGACTCCCTGTGGTTTGCGGAACCACATTCCCCTCCCCCTCTGACCTTTGTGATAAGGCCTGGAAGGGGTAGAAAAATGGACTCCCACGGCAGAGAGAGTCTTACCTTCCTGCTCGCACCTAGTCAATGTATCCATGTGTCCAAACAACGTTGAGCCATCAAAGGGGGAATTGGTGAAGGACACCTTGAAAGGGTCCGCAAAATTGCAAAGCCGCATCCAGGCATGACGTTGTAAAGCTACACCTGTGCCTGCAGCCCTACTCGCCCCATCAGCCGCATATGAGATAAGCCGCATGGAGGAGTTGACAATCGAATTCAGGGTTGCCAACTGGGAGTTCATTTTGTCTTGGAACCCCTCAACTGTTGGATCCTGCATGGCCTCACCCATATCCTTGAGTAAATCCCTCTGGAGACGGGTGAAGTGACACAAGTAGTTCAGTGACCGCATGGCAAAGGTCGCTGAGGAAAACATCCACTTACCATACCTGTCCATGGTCCTAGACTCCTTATTAGGAGGATGGACAGGTACCGAAGGATCAGCTAACTCCTTATTAGTGGCTGCGGCCACCACCATGGCATCAGCAGAGACACCTTTGGATAGGAACTGTTTCTCTTTTGGGGCAGTAATAAATTTTGATGGCCTCCTTGGGGTAGGTTCCACTGAATCAGGGGCCATCCAAGCCTTCCTTGCCACCACTTCCATGAGGGGGTCAAAGGGAGGAGACACCCAGGAGGTGGAAGGGCGAGAGCCAAACGCCTCAAGGTAAACCGACTCATCCTCTGAAGGGTTAAAGGCGGGCTAGTTACCCCTCTATTTAAGGATTTCAAGGATGTCAGCAAAAGAGACATCCTCAGAGGGGGACCGAGGGGAACCTTCAGATTCCTCCAAGTCGGTGTCAGAGGTGATAGACTCAGGGGAGTTAATGTGCTTCCTCTTGCACTGTCTCTTCCGAGGGGGTTCTCCTACCGGATCAGGAGAGGCCTCGGAAGAGGAGGATATTCCCAATGGGGAAACCTGAGGAGCTGGCTCTCTATGGTCTGTTACAAGGGGGTGGGAAGAAACCACCACAGGCACTGAAGAGGGAGGAGCTGACGGAGTTGACTGTGGGGTAGACACTGGGTCTAGCACGCTCCGCATGACCTCAGAGGCGCCCTGATTAGCCAAGGCCGAAGGTCCCCGCTCCGAGGAGACAAGGACCCCCGGCACCGACAGGGACGGCTCCGAAGCCGATGCTCCGAGAGGGAGAACGGGGTCGGACAAGGGTCCGATGCCACTCACCCCCTCGGAGCCGACGAGGGAAGCTCGGCGCCGAGATCCCTCCAAGGAGGAAATCAGTGCAGATGACAGAGCCAAAAGGGAAGGTATCGGCTCCGACGCACTGGCAGCCATGGCTCCAACGAGCCCCGGCTCCGAACTCAAAAGAGTCAGAGGAGGAATAGAAGCAGGGATGGGAATAGCCGCTGACTGTTGAGTAGGGCTATGCAGCATTTGGGCCAGTGCCTCGGACTTGAGAAGTCTACTCACCACCCTTTGTAAGTCATGGTCGGACAGCCTGGAGGACTGAGAGGAATGAGACCTATGGCTCCGCTCCGACAGAAGAGGGGATCCCGGAGCCGAGTGGACAGAGCCGATGGAAGGGGACCTCGACCTCTTCTTTGAAGGTGGCTCCGATAAGACTATCAGAGCCGACTGAGTCTTAACAACCTCGGCTCCGGCCGGAGCCGAGGTAATGGTTTGAGACTTTGAAACATCGACTCCAGCCGGAGCCGATGTCGAAGCAGCCTTAATGCTCCGAGCAGACGGCTCTGAAGCTGGAGCCGACGGCCCTGAAGTCTTTGAAGGCTTCCCCGATGCAGACTGGGTTGAGGGGCCTTCAGGCTTTAACAAGCCTCGAAGTATAAGTTTGTTTTTGCGTTCCTGCAGGACTCTAGGGCTGAATGCATGGCAAACAGCACATGAGTCCTGCAGGTGCAAAGGTCCCAGACAATAGACACAAGAAGTGTGACCGTCTGTCAGAGACATTTTCTGACAGCACAAATCACACTTCTTGAAGCCTGTGACCTTGGAGTCTTTAGACATCCTAAATAGACTGTATGTAACACAGACACAACACACAGACACACCCTTTAACCAAATGAAAAAATCCAGTCACACTGAAAAGACAGGGGAAAAACGGGAGTGGGCCAAAGGCCTAAAAGTTAAAAGGGAATAAAAAGGGAATACAAGGGAGACCCGATTTAAACTAAAAGGATACTCTATTAAAAACTAAACTAAACTAGAAAGGATAGGGGTAGAAAATTGAAGTTTTGACAATAAAAACTCACTAACCTGCCAGAGCCGGTAGAAGAAAGCACCTCGTAAGCTAAGCAGCAAACGAGATCAGGGTAGTTACCTCCTAGCATTGTGGGATATAGGGGAGCCTCGATCCAGTGGAATAAGCTCTCGAGCTTTAGTATTGGCCGAGTCGGAGCCGAGGATCGGCTCCGAACCCATCCAGCAAGAATGAAGGGGAGATTGACAACTTAACATCATCTGTTCACAATAATAAGTGGACCCAACAATCATCAAAATTCCAAATGCTACTGCTTTGAGTTGATGATAACAATGTGGAAGGCTATTCCACGTTTCAAAAATCAACTGGTCCTTCTTTTGACAGTTGGAAAGTTCCATCCATTTGTGATTCATGGCAAAAGTCACCTTTTCTCTTTCCAGATTTTCAAGTGCTACTTGTAAAGACATAAATTTTGAAGACCACAGATCTTTGCTTTTCAAGTCTGTTAGTTGTAGTTCAAACTGAGCTCTGACAACTGTTGGAAATGGCAAAAAAATGTATTTGCTTGACATCTGCCACAAGTGGTTTTGTCAAGAATGAAAGAGTGGACTTTTCATGTTTGAAATATTTGAAACGATCTGTAAACGACTCGTATTTTTGCAACAGCTGCCAGAACGTATCAATGACACTTCCAGCAGTTTCCAGATGTTTTTTAAATTTTGAAATGAAACAGATTTCCACATTTCAGGTCTTCTGCAAAGCAAACAACAGCTGTTCAAAGGAAAGAATGGCTTCCAGAAGTGTATTTGCAGTGTTACCTCTACCTTGTAGCTTCTGATTCAAGTGGTTTAAATGTGATATCATATTAACAGCAAAGTAAAATTTCTGTAACCATTCATCACTTAACTGTGGATATTCCTGTTCCTTTTGACTTAAAAAGGTCTTAATATGTTCAAGGCATGAAGCAAAACATTTCAAAACCTCTGGATAACAGTGAACTTTATTGTGCAAAAGAAGGTCAAAATATTGACTGTTTCCTTCTTCAAGAAGGGCACAAAACTGCCGGTGATTAAATCATCTTGCCATTATTTGGTTGACTACTTTTACTGCCAAATCCATCACCTTTACAACTTTTTGTTGGGAAATGTCTGCGCACACAGTGCTTCCTAATAAATAATACAATGAAATGTAAAAACATTGTGTTCTACATTTTGTTTGAAGGGGGTAACAAAGCCTTTGTTTTTACCCATCATACTGGGTACTCCATCTGTAGCGATAGATGCTAATTTATTGATGCCAATTTCCCTAACAGTCAAAAATTCTAAAATTGCAGCAGAGATATCTTCATAGGTTCATAGGTTCATACTAGGCTATCTGCCCTGGGGCATTTATAAGCCTAGACCAATTGTGTTTGGCTTACGCCACCCCTTGATTTCAGTATACTGTGCCCTTTTTAAAGTTTAGTTTACTGTGCCTTTGTCTAATAGTGACACGGAAGTAATCCCTGGGACAAACCTACGATCCCCCATCCACTCATCAAGATTCTTCTTGAAGAGAGTCAGTGAGGTGCTCTGCATAACATGAATTGGAATTCTATTCCAGAGCGAAGGGAGCCTCTGGGTTATGAATCTGTCCCTCCAGCATGTTCTATTTATTTTTGTGCTGAGGTTCAAGTCCCTCAAGCGCGTGGCTCTAAGGGATTTAGATTTACTGAGGTGGAGCATGTCCATTAATTCTGGGTTGAACATAGCTTTATATGTCAGGCATAGATCACCTCGAAGTAGGTGATATGCAACTGAGTAGAGCTGGAGTTTTTTTAACCGAGCAGCATATGGCATCTGTTTGAGTCCCTTGATCCTCCTGGTGAGGTACTTTTGGGGTCTTTCTAATTGCTGCAGGTGTCGGGTAAGGTACATCCCAAAAGGGGCATTGTATTCTATGATGGGCCTGATGAGGGATGAATAAAGGGGCACGATTACCTCTCTTGATCTTGATGTGAATCCTTTCATGATGAGGTGGGCTATGTAGAAGGTCTTTCTAACCACTTTGGCAATGTGGTTGTCAAAGGAGAGATTGCTATCAACTTGGGTCCCCAGATCCCTAATTACTTTCTCTGTACTTAATGGGTTACCACCTATGTGGTAATTTGTGGGCACATTGTTTTTGCCAAAGGGTATGACTATACACTTTTTGGCATTTAGCTTTAGACCATGGCTCTGGCACCAGTTATCCGTCTCTGCGAGACCTTTTTGAAGGATGTTTGTGCCAGCTGGAGAGTTGATTATGGCGCCCAGTTTGCAGTCATCTGCGGACTTGGTGAGCCATATTCCTCCCACGTTGGCCTGTACCTCAGAAAAGTAAATATCGAACAAGAGAGGTCCCAGGACAGAACTTTGTGGGATGCCACTTGTGACCGGTTTCGAGTCTGACATGGCTCCAGCAGCTCTGATTCTGTGGGTTCTGTCTTTGAGCCAATTTGTGACCCATCTTGTGACATAGGGGTTTATATTTAGGCTGGCTAGCTTATCTATGATGCCCAAGTGGGGTATTGTGTCAAATGCCTTTGCGAGGTCCAGATAGGCTCTGTGGACTACCTTTCCTTCATCTATGGCCTTGGTGACTGTTTAGAAGAAGTTGACCAGGTTCAAAAGGCAGGATCTGCCCTTGACAAAGCCAAATTGGGTAGGATCTAGTGTCTGTAGGTCCCCAATGTCTTTGTTTATGAGTTCCATGATGATCCTCTCCATAGCCTTGCAGACTAGGCTAGTCAGGCTTATGGGGCTATAGTTTCCAGGTCACCTCAAGTTTGTCCTCTAACAGGTATCAAAGCCAGTAATTCCTCATGGAGACTTTATCAGAAACATACCATCCCAGAAGGCTAACTTGTGTGATATCCTTCAAGTCACAGGACTCGTCAGATGCCAAAGAAAATACAGAGGCTGATTTTATATCATTAATCTATTGATCTGTCACATTCTTGCCCATCTTAATGGTTCTATCATGAACAGTTTTTGCAGATAGTGGAGTGTCTTCAGTTTTTTAATAATAGCTGCTTTATTATTGAAGTCAGAGTAGATTTGTTCGGCCAAATGTAAAAAGCATTTTTTTACATATTCTCCATCCATTAAAGGTTTTCCATACTTTGCAATCTCATAAGAAACAGCAAAACTTGATGCTGTCACATTACTTGAAGATTGTATCCGGCTGCTGAATATTGATGTTGATTGTTGCATTTTTTGCTTTAATTCTGTCACCGCTTTTTTCTTTCTTCTCCAACAGAATATCTCTTTGCAAATGCATCATGCTTTGTTAAAAAGTGACGTTTGAGATTTGATGTTTTGTTATTAGCTAATTTTTCATTGCAAATTAGACATGTTGGCAGACCCATAGAGTTTTGCATAAAAGCATAACTTTCTTCCCATTCAGGTTTAAATTCATGGTGTTCATTTTCTATTTCTCTCTGTTTTTTCTTAGTTGCCATCTTGCAGTTTGTGGAGGTCCTCCAGGAATCTGCAAAAGGTGGTGTGCAGTCTCATTAGTAGAGTACCATGGTGGGAGTGAAAAACAAATACTTCTTAAAATAAAAAGCTGGTCAATTAAAAATCCATCCTTGGCTCTGCTATGCAATAAGACCCATCAGTGCTCTTAATGTATTCGTAATGGTACCACCTACTCTGATACAGTAATATTTCCAACATACTAGCAAGCAAATTCAGTGTGAATTTTAACCCAGAGATGACTATCCAAAGTGTGCTTATCCCCGAGTCTCTCAGGACCTCCCCACAATCATCACCAAAGAACATTTACTGAAGGCGCTCACCAAAACTAAAAATACTTCCTCCATGGATCCTGACTGATTATCTGGCTGTTTAATTAATAGTACTAAAAAAAAGCCCTGATAGAACCACTCCTATGATAAACCAACTGTGTTTGAAGTATCAGATATTGCAAAAGAGATACAAGAACTGGACATGGGATCCTTAGAAAGCAGCAGGAGCAAATTACATAGAAATAAATGAAAACTGTGGGAACCTGGCAAGCTCTTCTGCACCCCCATGTGCAAGATGAGCTCCTCACATCCCTTGACATTTATATATGAAGTTCAGAAAGTTGCATAAATGACAAAACAAAATGAATCATTATTGTCACCACATTTCAATACCACTCTAGCAGTACCTTTCAAAGGAAAATGGGGATACTCGAGTTCAGCATCATTAATAATTCAGTTAAAATGAACATTTGTAGAATGTGTCAGAAGACAGTAAGCTTTTAATGTGCTTCAGCATGTTGCATCTCCAGTATGATTACTCTGTGATATTAAACCAAGTTGCTAAATATATATGAATATATATATTTTAATTTAGCAATGCATCCAACTTGCAGTACTTTCTTTTTAAATAAACTGACATTTATTGGTAATGCACAGCATTCTAAAACTCCAAATACCTTAAATTAAGTTCAGAACACTAATATAGGAAGAAAAACAGAAACACAAGCACACTTCACATAAAACATATTCAAGAACAAAACAACATTAAAAAAGAGGACGTTTTGTGGAGGAACTGTTAACAGTTTCTTATTACCTGGCCAGAAAAACAAAACCTGCAAAACTAAGCATGCACTTAATAACACAGGAGGACAAAAAAGTCACATCACGATAACGCTAACTGCAGGAGGATAATATGGAAATAAAGCATCAATCATGTTCATTGTACACTTCTTAACCTCTCTGTATTAGCAGCATCTTATTATGAGGGATGGAACAATTACATGATAATGCCCCCCCAAAATAAGCAATAAATATGTTCTTCCACTTCAGACTGGCATTAATACAACATATCTTTTCTCTAAGTCAGACACAGAGTCACTTACTGACTATTATTCATCGGTCACTGCATTCTGATGTGGTATCTAAACTTTTAAATCTTTACTAATGATAAAACAGAAATACAGTCTCAAGCCAACAGGAACTGTACATTTCTCAAGAAGTCCATTACTTTAAAGCACAGTACTCATGAAAAATGAAAAACACTTTTTTTTTACTGTCCAGAGTTCAGGGGTGAACATTTCTATTTTAACTTCCTTGTACTGTAGGTCAAGAAAATCCTTATTAAATCAAACCAAGCTATCATCTCAACAAGATGTGACAGAATGTTGCATAAAAGATTACAAACAAAACTCAAAATCAGACATAAAGGCTGTCACCAAATGATTTACAGTTCTTCCAAATTACAGCAACAAAAAGGGCACAGACATATAAAACTTTTTTACTGCAAAAACATTTTCACATCTACTTTTCATCTTAACTTCAGTTAAAGTTCACCCTTGCTGCCAAATAAAATACATAAATAAAAATAAAATACCCTTTTTCACTCTGTTAAGCAGGAGAGTTGTAAAACATACAGTGACCATACTAGCTGTCACAGCTGGTTTAAATTTCCCTCCAACTTCCAACTGCCCGGCAGAAAACGGAGGCCAAGCATGCAGTTGTTCAGTTTTAGCTGCTACAACTGAATAGGAAGCTACTGCTCATTATAGAAACTCAGAGCAAGAAGCTACTTAGCTGTGAATGTGGAAATTCAGCTGCTTGTCCACAGATGCGGAAGTTTACAAGAAGAGCCGCAGCAATGTGATCAAAGAGCCACATGTGGCTTGCGAGCTGTGGGATGCCCTAGAGCATAAAATTCTGCTGGGGCAATACTGTTGTATTAAGTTGTTAAGGGGTGGGTAATTTTCTTGCTTATATAGAAGTCTGTGTGTTATAGTTGGCTTTGAAAAAAAATTGGTGATGTGGTAGTTCAAACCAGTTTAATTCTCAGAGTGCTAGGCAGTGAGGTGTTCTATTGTTATAGCTTACAGCAAATTTGATTATTTTTTTAAAACATTGTTCAAGTTTGGTAGTAGTAAGAGTTAAAATTTAGTGAAGACTGGGTAAGCATTGAGGAGAGATGGCCGTAAGAAAGTAGAGGGTGTCAACAGACCCACCCTCCTCAACCCCCAACTATACTATATAACCCATCGAATAACACCAACTCCTTCATCCTTCAACCTGTACCAACTTACACCATCTATAGACACCTAACCAAACTTAAACCCACCACCCTAGCAGTAGACAAACTACCTGCCCAATTCCTACAAATAGCCACCAAAGCCATTTCATACCCAATCACTATAATCATTAACAGATCAATCCCAGAACAAAAGGTGCCACTTCTCTGGAAAATCTCCTACATTACACCAATACACAAAGGGGGCACCTCCACTGACCTAACAAAGTACCGACCTATAGCTATTCTTTCCCCACTGGCTAAAATACTGAAACAATGTATCCATACCAAGATCCTAACACATCTCCACTCCAATAATCTTCTTGCCGAAACTCAAGACGGCTTCCACCCCAACGATAGCACTACCACTGCACCCATTCTTTTTAGTAACCTAGTAAATATGCAATGCAACAATGGCCTATTAGTGTCTGCAGTTTTCCTTGACTTATCAAAAGCATTTGATACAGTCTCCCATACAAAACTTCTAACATCACTCTCAGAATTAAAACTAACTACTCCCACTTTATTATGGTTTCAAGACTACCTTTCCCCATGCCAACAAGCTGTTCAGTGGAAAAACTCCCTTCCCCCCTACTCCCTATAAAATTAGGAGTACCCCAAAGATCAATCCTAGGACCCCTACTTTTCGCTATATTTACAAATAATCTTCACAAAGCAACAGCTCTAGCAAACCTGGTTCAATACGCTGATGACTCCACCTTAATCTGATCTGGCCCCACCCTCCCAACTTCATATCAAGATCCAGGAAGCCTTTACATCCATCAAAACCTGGCTAACAAACTCCCAGCTAATGCTAAATCCTAAAAATACCCAACTTATGCTCCTCCATCCCTCCAAAGCAGCAGTTCCTACTTCCCTGTACTCTATTTCTGCATCAGATAATACCCCTGTCACCAACCCAAATTACTAGGGGTCATTATTGACAATAATATGACATTTGACAAATAAATAGCTCATACAATAACCAAAGTCAACAAAAAACTAGGTGCCCTTTACAGATGTAAAAACTTCCTAACCAGCAACAGTAAAGTTACCCTAGCTCTTATCCATCTTCTCTCTACCTTACTGTATGCTTCTCATGTCCTAATTAATCAAAACAAGAGCTATTTAAATAAGCTATTAGTATGCTACAATAAAATAGCAACATTTGCCACAAACTCCTTCTACCACACACACCACTGCCAAGCCCTAAAACAGCTTTCCTGGCTGGAACTCCCAAACACCTTAGCTCTAAACCAACTTCTTCTAGCTCACCAAATACTGTACCAACCTGAAGAAACTACAGCTTTACAAGACCTGATCACCCTGTACTCCAATAACCAAGAACAGAGATCCACTAACAAGGCACTAATCGCAATCGCCAAAAGCCCTTACAGCTCTAGTGGCTCCCTGTATTCTAGCAACATTGCCAAGACTTAGAACTCTCTGCCACTACAAATCAGGGTACAACCTAACAAAACCATCTTCAAAAAACAGCTTATTTCCCACCTAAACAACTCCTGGACATGCAACTGCCTAGCACCTGGCTGACATATGCTAACACCTTTCCCCTACCCACTATCCGACCTCTTCTTTAAAATTCCCACATATAGACTATGTATTATCACACATTACTTACCAACTCAATGCTGCCTACTCCCCACTGTCCCATCTATACCCAGTAACTCTCCTCTTGACTAAATTGAAAAGCTTTTCCTTAAAATGTCAATGAACCTCATATGAAATTATCTATATTCTCCTCCTTTGACAAACTGGAGAGTATTTTTAGTTTTTCCTCTCTTGTCTTATTTTCATAACATCTTCAAGATTATCTCTACTTATACTGTATGAACAACAGCCATATGTTACTACCTGCTATACTTTTAATTGTATGTCTAAACCACTATGCTTATGTAAATATCTTATGCAATCATATGTTATTATCTGCTATATTTTATAACTGTATGTCTTAACCACAATGCTCATGTAAATATCTTATGTATGGTATGCTAGCAATTGTTCTGGAGCTTTTCTCCCCGGGCCTCCATTGAAAACAGATAGCTCTGTCCAGCCAGACCTCCCCGGTAAACAAATGTAAAATAAAATAAAAATAAATAAATGTCATCAGTGGGTGTCAGTGAGGAAGGTTGTTACTCTGTATAAGGTACTTAGTATTTGATTTTTTAACTTTTTATACATAGTAGTCAAATTCCAACTGGTCATCTATGATTTCATCCAGTTGTTTTGTCTTGACTACTTGCTCTATCATAATGTTGTTGGTAGAAGCAATACTGAATAGTTTTGCTTGGCTAGAGATGTGTATTAACATAAAGATAAGTAATTTTGTTTTTTTTAGGGTTCAGAAGTGGTTGTGAATTATTTAGCCATGTTTCCATTGATAAGAAGGATTGCTGTATAAGGTCTTCGAGTTTGTAGAGACCTTTGGCAGAGCAGATTAGCATCATTTCATCAGTCTATCAAGATATAGAAGCATTTTTTGTACCAGTGCAGAGGTTAATGATGAATATGCTGTAAAGTACGAGGCCAATTATAGATCCTTGTGGGGCACCAATAGTTGCTAGCAAGAAGATGGAGAAATATTTTTTTTATTTCACTGCTTGTGCTTTGTTTGAGAGGTAGCTATGAAATTATTGTAGTAAAGAGTTCAAGAGACCTAAGGATGAGAGTTTATGTAAGAGTTTCTGGTTGGAGATTATATCAAATGCTTTAGATAAGTCTAGAAAGATGGTGGAGGACAGGCTTCCAGTATTTCTATGGGTGCTGACAGCATTAGCAAAATTTAGCAAAGCAGTAGTTATGCTGTGATGAGGACAAAACCCTGTTGAATCAAAGACAGATACTGGTTATGTATTAGATAGCTGAGAAGTTGAGTATGGATACATACTTAATATTTTCTAATATTTTTGATAAGGGAGACAAAAAGACAATTGGCCAATAGTTTGAAACATCTGTATTGATTCCACTCTTGTGCAGTGGAATAACGAAGGATTTTTTTTTTTCATAGCAAAGGGACTTTATTTTCTGGTATGTATCAATTTATCACAATTGAGACTGGATATGCCACAGCCTTACCTGCTATTTTGAGATATGTGCCAGGTAGCTTGTCAGGGGCAGTTGTAGTTGGCTTTAATTTTTTGAAGCATTTTTTGATTGTATCCATGGGAACTGGTTGGAAGGAAAATATTGAAGGAGGTTGTTTGATTCAGTAGCAACATCAAGAACTTGAATAGGTGCCTAGTTGGTTAATGGCAGTACTGCCTGTATAAAGTGGGCTTTGAGTTAGTTGGCTATGGTATAATTTTTGTTTGTCTATGTTTCACAGTGGCTGAGATTCTGTGATTTCACAGTATATTGATTGCGACCCAGAACAGTTTGGGATTATTAGTGTGTGTGCATGTGTGCACGTGTGTGTGTGTGTGTGTGTGTGTGTGTGTGTGTGTGTGTGTGTGTGTGTGTGTGTGTGTGTGTGTGTGTGTGTGTGTGTGTGTTTTGACTGGTTAAGTAAAGATTTTCTTATTGTTGGTGACAAGTTATTTTGTTAGGTTTCTTAGTTGTTTGCATGCTAGTAAATTGGTAGCAGTTTCATTTTTTGTCTAGAACATCCAGGCATTATCTATTTGTTTTATGAGTTGTTTAGATGCTATGGATAGCCACAGGGTAAGGTTGCTTTGACTTTGAAGGGCTACAGTGCTTAGAACACCTAGGAAGATTTTACTGAACTGAGATAAAGCATCATCTCTGGGGATAGTCTTCAGTGACTCGTTAAGGAGATGCAGTGTATTAATATGAATGTCTTCATGAAAAGTAGTACACTTTCTTACCAGCCTGTAATGATGCACTTTGGGGCTGTTGCTTTGGTGCCTTATGGTGTAGATTAGTAAGTGATCACTAAGGCTGTCTGACAGAGTCAAATGGGATGAGATTTTTTTGTAGAGGATGTTGGGATCTAATTGCAGATCGATTGTCTGGGTGTAGTATTTTGTTATATCTAATTGGCACAGTTCTAAGTTCATGAACTTGCACAAATGTATATTATTTGGATTTTCAGACTGGATAGTTTGCCCATCTATATTAACATCACCCAATATTAGGGTTTCAACAGGGATTTTTGAGGAGGCCCAGTGTTTTAGCATTGTTACCTGGGGATATATAAATGCACATTATTGTGATTGTCTTGTAATTTATTTAGTTTTAGCATAATTAGTAGGACTTCTGAGTCAGATAAAGTTGGCAATATGTGGGAGAAATGGAGATATCTAGTGTATTGTTGTAGAAAATAGAAATACCACCAGTTTTTTGTTGGCTGCATTTAACCTGATAATGTTATAGCCCAGTGGGGCAATTTCTTCATTTTGTTTCCTGGCAGAGCCAGGTTTCTTTGACAAGTAAGTAGCAAACAACGAACACAGTATCCAGCAAATCTTTTAATAAAATCTCTCTGACGTCTCGGCCAAAGCCTTCAAGGAGAATAAAATTGTGTACAAGCACCCATACTTTATAGCAAACTAATAACTCAATTAAACAATTAAACAATTAATTAAGCAACACTCTCCAATTGAACTCTACATTGAGCCCACAAGGAGACATAGTTTTGTACTTTAAAATAAGCAGAGCTTCTTTTTGCAATAACAGTTTTAACATCCTGCTGACAGTACATTGATGGCTTAACTTGTTCTAAAATAGTGGCTTTTAAACCTTCACTACTTTTATTATGACATTCTAAAAAATGCAGAGCTACAGGGCTTTCAATATTACCATTGTTAATGTCCCTTATATGCTCTAACAATCTCAATTTAAAAGCCCTTTTAGTTTCTCCTATGTAATAAATATTACATGGACAACAGAGAGCATAAATAACCCCCTACTGACTTACAACAAAATTACTTAACAGGAGTAAACTTCACATCATTAATGAATGGAAAACAAGGTACAATATATTTGCAACCTTTGCAGCTTCCACAAGGGAAGGTGCCAGTTTGACATGGTTCTTTATATATTGAAGGTAGAGGCAAAATAAATTTACTTTTAACATAAAGGCAACAAGTTAGTTGTGATGAATTCTGCTGATTATTTTTCCATGTGCATGGAACATTTAAAGGATAGTGACACTTATAAAGTTAGATCTGTAGATGTTTATTTTAAATCTGTTCAGGAATATTTAGATTTATTGAATAAAGGGGTTAGGCTAGGTTATTTCTGTCCTACTGATGTTAAAAAGAAATTTCAGATAGAAGGTTCAAAAATGGCCCTTTTTTATTGCCTACCCAAAATACATAAAAATATGACTAGACCCCCTGGGAGGCCTATTGTTTCTGGTTCTTTGTATTTTTTGCATAATTTGGGTATTTTTTTACATCAATTTTTGGCTCCTTTTGTATATAAGTTGCCATCTTATATTTGTGATGTTTTTGATTTTTTGAACAAGATGAAAGGGGTAAAAATAAATGCTAGGATGACTTGGTTTACTATTGATGTTAAAAGCCTCTACACCAATATTAAACATTCTTTTGGTCTTGAGGCTGTTAGATATTTTTTGGGTGATAATCCAGTCACAGTATTTATTGTAGAGTTACTTCATTTTTGTTTGACTCACAATTTTTTTGAGTTTAATGAGGTTTTGTATCATCAGTTACAAGGTACAGCCATGGGGGCTTATTTTGCCCCCATGTATGCTAATTTATTTATGGGCCTATTTGAACTAGAAATAATATACAAGCATAGATTTTTTCAAACTCATATAATATCTTATTATAGGTTTGTGGATGATCTAATATTCTTGGTGGATGCTGATGAAAGTGACATTAAAGAATTTGTTAAGGACATCAATTATAATAGATTTTCTATGAGTTTTGATGGTCTAAAAATGGGACCTGTGGTCCCATTTTTGGATATTATTTTGGACATTTCTGATGGTATGAAAATTACTACCTCAATTAATAGAAAATTTGAAGGTAGTAATTTTTATTTACATGGAACTAGTGGTCACCCTCCCCACACTTTGGATGCATTACCATATGGGGAAATGTTACATACATATAGTCTATGTGGAAGATATGACATTTTTCAGCAAGAAATGAACATTTTGGTGGAATCTTTTTTAAGTAGGGGCTATAATAAGGATATTTTAAATAGATGTTTTGATAAGTTGGTCAGAAGAGTTAAGCTTTTTGATGGTGTAACTAGTTATCATCCTTGTAACAATGTGGCTCAATATAATAGTGATAATAACTGTAAGGAAAACATGTATTTTGTAACCACCTATGGTTGCTTTACCTTTAAATTTCTTGATATAGTAAAACAATTCTGGTCTTTTTTACTTTCTTGTAAAAATGTTCAACAGTGGCTTAATGTTAATTTACAATTTTCCTATCGGAGAGGTAGAAATATCAAAAACTTTTTAGTTAAAAGTAAATTTATTTTGCCTCTACCTTCAATATATAAAGAACCATGTCAAACTGGCACCTTCCCTTGTGGAAGCTGCAAAGGTTGCAAATATATTGTACCTTGTTTTCCATTCATTAATGATGTGAAGTTTACTCCTGTTAAGCAATTTTGTTGTAAGTCAGTAGGGGTTATTTATGCTCTCTGTTGTCCATGTAATATTTATTACATAGGAGAAACTAAAAGGGCTTTTAAATTGAGATTGTTAGAGCATATAAGGGACATTAACAATGGTAATATTGAAAGCCCTGTAGCTCTGCATTTTTTAGAATGTCATAATAAAAGTAGTGAAGGTTTAAAAGCCACTATTTTAGAACAAGTTAAGCCATCAATGTACTGTCAGCAGGATGTTAAAACTGTGTTATTGCAAAAAGAAGCTCTGCTTATGTCTCCTTGTGGGCTCAATGTAGAGTTCAATTGGAGAGTGTTGCTTAATTAATTGTTTAATTGTTTAATTGAGTTATTAGTTTGCTATAAAGTATGGGTGCTTGTACACAATTTTATTCTCCTTGAAGGCTTTGGCCGAGACGTCAGAGAGATTTTATTAAAAGATTTGCTGGATACTGTGTTCGTTGTTTGCTACTTGCTACTTGTTACCTGGTGCCTTTTCTTTGACAAGTAAGATGTCTGTAATGAGTGATGATATCCATGCATGAACTTCAGAGAGTTTGTTAAAATACTTGGTAAGTTGGTGTGGCATAGATAAAGGCTAGGGTGAGACTTTGGGTGAGGCTCTATCAATAAAGGGAATTCTAGGTATATGCTTCTCTGGTGTTTGAATATGCTGAATTGGGCTTGGGTTTGGGTGGATGTCACCACTACATTTTACACAGATACTATCAAATGCTTTATGGGACAGTTTTATTCTGCCTGTAGTTGGGCCCGTTCACTATGATACAGCTACATTTTTTATTATTTTAAAATTATGTCCAGAGACCAAGCAAATTCCACACACATGTACACAAACGATTATTGCATATGTTAATTAAAAAGTTCTATAAATAACAAAAAAACAGCAAATATTGCAACTTTATAATAAGAAATATTTATTATATATTGTAGTACCTTGGATTACCAAATCTTTCTTGGGGTATTTACCATGTAAAATGTCAAGGATTTGATAATGAAACCAGGTAAATGATTTTTCTTTTAACCAGTCCTGGCAATGGGAAAATTTTCAGTTCAAACTCAAAGTATTTTTTTTTCCAAATAATTGCTGTTACAGTCTACTGCATGCTCCGTTTTACTAATAAGTAATGTAACTCACATGTAGCTAGTACTTAAACACTTGGCATAATTCTCATAATCATAAATCTGTACAGTTAACTCTCAGTTAACTGAAATTCAACCAACCAGAACTCTCAAGCAACCAGAAAAAATTGACGAAATACAGTACAGTATGAACAATTCTGTTTTTCATTTGTTGCACTTTCTGTAGGCCCCTCCCACAGAAACATATGTTACATTTTACAGTTTTAAAAAGGAAGATACAAATAAATTCCCTCTCCTCCCAACCTGAGAACAAGTCAAACCAAACAAGTCAAATCGCTAAAATGTCAACACTTGCTCTATCCTCAGTCAGTTTGCATCAGATTGCAGATTCTCTCTCCAATGTCCCTCAAGCACACAGTCTCTTCAGCTTTCACTCTTGCTCTCTTCAGTCTCTCACACACTCTCTCTTCAGCTTTCATACATCTCTCTGATCTCTCACACAGTTGCTTCTGCTTTCATACATGCATTCACTCTCTCTCTTTCTCTCTCTCTCTCTATTCAATTTATTCAGTTCCAGTCCACTCAGCATGCCACTGAAAACCATTTCACGTGTCACGCTTTCTAGCGGAAATATACATTTAAAATATTATTATTCTAGCCAGTCTTTTAATTACTGTATTTCAATATTAAAATCAAATCAGTACAGTGTTTATGGTATGGTATAGTACAGGGTACAGTATTTGTCAGTTCTATTTTTAACAGTAACTCTCAAGCAACCAGAAACTACACTTATCCGGCATCTACCAATCCCCATGGGTGCTGGTTAACTGTGAGTTTACTGTATCTCCTGGATTAAAATTGTAATCCATGGTTAGAGATGTAGACAATATAAAGTAGTACTCAACAAACAAAATTTCTTAAGAGTATGAATGTACAGGTAACCCCTCCTGAAATAGACAATGCTGTTGATTATTTACTTAAGTACCAGGCCTATAAGATACAAGCAGGCACTTGTCCACTTCTTCTTATTGTTTTTATTAAATAAAAAATAAAATAAATTAAAATGAATTCACAATTTTAGTGTACTGTGGGGCTCCTACAAACTGAACTTAATGTGATTGTCAATGTGCACTAATGCTTTACTGCTAAACGGATGAGAGAAGTTTTTGATTATCTGAAGTAGTACACAGAGATCCTTACTTTAAGCTACTGACAGCATGGTAAACAAATTAAATTGAAATAAAATGCAGATAAAAGCTAGTGAGTATATGTTTTGCATTCTATGTCATTGATATAGTGCGGCTACATACAAAAAGAATTAATGCATTAGTTTTGAAGAATCAACAAGGGTGATGTGACCAGTGTAAGAAGGCACTCTAGCTCCTAGGAATTCTGCATACTCAGGTCATAGGCAGCTCAACATAACTGACAGCTGTGCTTCAGCTGAGTCTTGTTTTGGCAACACATCTTAAAACTTACCTTCACATATGAATAAATGCACTATTTGCAGAATTTATGCAACATATTTTTAAACAAAGAGATAACAAGCGTTTCTCAATCCAGTAACTCCCCTTTAGAACTAACTCAGCAGGTAAATGTATTGCAAAAATTAATCTCATTAGTCATTCTAGGTTTATTCATCAGGTTCAACATGAAAACAATCTATTTAGAAAGGTTAAGTGCTTGGCTTCATAGCTTTTAATCTGTATACTTACAGATCCATGCCGTTGAAGGTATACTTGGCCTCTAGGTTTATTTTATGTTGTTAACTAGGTACTGATATTAAAATCTGTGCCTAGCTTTATTATAATTTTCAATGTGTCCTTGATGTGTCATCTACGTGCTTGATGAAAGAAACTGGGATGGATTTACGAAGGCTTGCATGGAGTCTAAGATTAGTGTAAGACGGCAGACAGCAAATATGTCTGCCGAGTGATCCAGCAACAGCCGGCAGGGGCGTGCCTGAGAGCTTCTAAAGCTACTCTTGCACGGACAGTGTTATGGTATGCAAATTACCTCATTTGCTGCTGAAAGCTATGCAAATGAGTTAAATTTGCAATCCAGGAAACACTAACCTGTCCGTGTAAGAGTAGTGTTATTTGCAGAAATGTACTCCGTTGATAACGGAGTACCATTCTGCAAATAGCTAAACGGAGCTATGACAGCTCCAAATAAAGGATGCATCTAGTTGAGGAAGCATGCCAATGGCCAAATATAAGGTCATTGGCATTTGCAAATGTTGTAAATCCTTAAAATCCATTTTTTTCCCCAATCTCCGATGTTTAAGCGTAGAGCAGCACCACGCAAACGTGCGGCTCTTTAAATAAAATGAAAAAAATTGAAAAATAGCCAAAAATGGGCATTTTCACTAAAAAGCTTGTTCTGCCATGCAGGTGAATGGCAGGCTGAAAACAACATGGCCACTGAGTAGTGGTTGCTAAGGGGGGGGAAGCTCAGTGTGAGAGATGTAACCAAGCATTAGTAGGCAATCCTATGCAAATGAGGATAAGGATAGTGAATCCCAATTTTCCCCGGCATGTGAGCCATGTCCCTAGAGTGTAAATGTAGGAGTATGGAAGTAGTAGAGTAGAAGATAGGTGACATCATGAGGGGGCATGTCTGAAAGACTGTAAGCTCACTGGAGCACAGTGGCTTGCGTTTGCCCTGAGTTGCTCAGAATTGCAAGAGGCGTGTCTACAGTTATCTTAGCGGAAAACAAGAAACCAAAGGCGTATGCCGTGGATATATCTGAAATTTCTTGCAAACGGGCACACAGCGTGTGCGCATGTGTGTGCATGTGTGCGCTTGTGTGCTCTTGTTTGTGTGGCACTGCCCCTTGTGGAAACAGAAAGGGAAAAGGAAGGAAAGAAGTAGTAGAAAGTTAACCAAGGAGAACTAGCAGAGCTACCAAGTGAAATATATCAGAATCAGCCAATTTCACAGGCAGTAGACTAGCCCAGCCCAGCCCAGCCCAGCACTTTAAACTCTGCAAACAGCAGTCTACCCTGTTTTTTCCCAAGAACTCTGCAACACTGCAGTATACAAAGAGTTAAAACTTAAAAAGCTTAAGTCAGACAAAATGTTAGGGGCTGCTATTGCTATCATAAACCAACATGTGCAAGATGCTGAGGGTGGTGATGTTGTGAATGCTGCTGAGCAACCCACAGTAAGGAGACGGAGAAGAGTGTACAGACCCAGGGTAACCTACCAGGGGCTACATGAGCTGGAGATAGTGGAGCGCTATAGAGTGGAAAGAGACCTCCTGCAGCAAATTGTTGAGCTGTGCCGGCTACGCCTCACACACAGAACCAACAGAGGGGAACCCATCCCAGTGGATACCAAGGTATGTGTTGGCCTACGAATACTAGCTACAGGTACCTTCCAGAGACCAACTGGTGATATGATGGGGGTTTCACAGGTATCAGCATCCAGGGTACTGCACCAGTTCCTGAATGCCATGTCTGCACATGTCGGTAAGCACGTATATTTCCCCAATTCTCGTGAGGCATTAGCCAGCAATATGCATCTTTTCCACCAAACAGCAGAATACCATGAGGTAGTGGGTGCAATAGACTGCACACACATACATATCAAAGCACCAACCCGGTGAGCGGGGTAAGGTCTACATCAACCGCAAGGGCTTCCCCTCCATCAACTGCCAGGTCATGTGTGATGCCCAGGGCATAATAATGAATTTGTGTGCTGGCTGCCCTGGAAGCTATCATGATTCCCACATCTGGCATCTGATGCAGCTGTACCAGAGATTTGCCAATGGTGACATCCCTGATATTCACCTAGTGGGGGATGCTGGATATGCACTGGTGCCGTGGCTGATGACACCCATCAGAAATGCACACACACCTGAACAAGAACTCCATAATGAGGCACACGCACAAACAAGAAACATTATTGAGCGTGTGTTTGGGATGCTCAAGTCACGGTTCCGGTACCTGGACACATCTGGTGGAGCCCTGCAGTACCCACCAACTACATGTACCCAAATTGTCATGGTATGTGCCATGCTACACAATATGATCCTGCGAAAACAGCTGCAGCAGGAACAGCATGGGGCAGGGCCAAACAGCCCCCCACCATTGCCAAGGCCTGCACAGGCACAGCGTAACTCGGAGGAGGAACAACCTGAGCCTGCCCCAGTAGGCAGAAGGAGGCATACCCAGTATGTCTTGGCCTTGGCAAAGAGGCAATGCATAGCACATACACTGATTCAGTAGGAACCCTGGAAATGACACCTCTCTCTGACTCGGACATACAATAAAAGGGATGCTTAACTTGACACTACCTGTTTTCAAACATGTATAAGGAGTGTACTATGTGCATCCAACATAGGCAGCCCTACAGCACCACCTGAGGCATGATTGCCCTATTTTAAGCAATATAAAGCAGTGCTAAGCACATTTTCCCACTATTTAGCATATTTAAACACAATTGTGTGGAGCTGCGCACCGCGCTAACTAGCGCAACATCGGGCAACTTTGAGCAATGTTGGGCAATGTTGGACAAAGTTGGGCAAGGTCGGGCAAAGTTGAGCAAAGTCAGGTAAACACGCTCATACCTGCTTTACTGTTCCTTAAGCAGTCTGGTTGACCAGCAGGAAAATAAAAAGCAGTGACAGGGCTTGAACTCAGGATATTGTGCACTATAGTCACAAAACTGAACCACTAAGCCATGACAGCATTTCTCTGGCACAGACACAGCAGGACAATTGTAGACTAACGCAAACACAAACAAATGCTGTATCATGCCCTCTGAAGAGGCATATAAGTAACTTCCCCCCAGGCCTATGCAGACAGATAACAGCAGGCCAGACAGTGTGATGTGGGTTGTGTAGGCTATGAAGTCACAAACTAATATACATGAAATTGGAAGCTTAGATCTTTAGTACAGTAGTATGCCTCAAGCCAGTACGATAGGCAACAGTACAGACTGAAATGGAGTACCTGACATAGCAGTGCAGGCCTAACAAATGTGTATAAGTGTCAGGTGAATCTCTCATCCTATGTACACCCACAGTAACAATCAGGTGTGCCCCCCGGGTAGAAATGTACAACTAATAGCTGTCCCCCCTGTATGCAGAAATGTTGATAAGTCTATGCAAAGTGACTCATAGAAGCCCTGCAGGCACAGTGTGCTTCCTGTCGATGTACAACACAAAGGTAAGACCTGAAGTAAAAACCAACTTGATTTTTCACACACATATAGTATATATGTCCATACTGGGCATGCTCACACACTTAAACAAATTTAGCAAATTTCAGTCAGCAACATACTGAAAGGTCATACTGGGCGTGCTCACACTTCAACAAATTTAGCAAATTTCAGTCAGCAACATACTGAAAGGTCATACTGGACATGCTCACACACTTAAATAAACAAAGCAAATGTCAGTCAACAACATACTGAAAGGTCATATTGGGCATGCTCACACACTTAGGCCATGTCTGAGTACAGCAGTGGGCCACACATATCTGGCAGTTGCAGTTCTTACCCCAGAAACTTGTCACTATTCACCAATCCTGCCTTGCGCACACAGTTATATGAAAACAGACCCATATAATATATTGGACTCCTGTCATAATCAAACTATGTACTACAAGTACTTAAGTTGTTCAAAGAAAGTGAAAATTCAAAGATGATCAATAAATCTCTGATCAGTATCATCAATAAACAATGAGCACTCCTAACATTATCCAATCCATGTTCTGGCAAAAATATTGTCAAACAGTCCATAGAGAACCATGAAGCTTTCTTTCGCTATGTTATAAATGTCAATGTAAACTCATATATGTTCTGAGTCAGTGCAAACTGTAAATGAATACATGTACATGACTGACAATGCCAACATCTTGTCAGACAGGTTCATACATATTTACCCCCCTCTCACTGACAAAAGGGCCCATTATCATACCTGGAGATTGTGAAAACCCAGAAACAGCTCTTTCCAAACCTAAAAACATGGCGTCTATGGGATGACATGGTTTCCCTAGCTGTGTCATATGTGAACTCCAAAACAAACAGATCCTGCACCTGAACAGTCTGTTGAGACTCACCCTCTGTACAGGATATGAAACTGTTGAATGGGTTACAGCAACATCTGGCACACTCCACAAGTGTTGGTGCACAACAGACCATGGGAACTATTGTCTTATAAGCCTATTAAGCCTGATCTGCAAGGCCATGGAGTCCATCATGATGGAACTCATAAACAGAGCTATTGGGAGCCTACAAACACCCAACCCTACCTATTTTGGTTTGGTCAGGGGCAGATCATGGTTCCCAAACCTGCTAGACTGTTTTCAAGGCAGTCAACAAGGACATACATCAATGAAATGAGCTACACACATCCCACATAGACCTTGAAAATCCATTTTCCAACATCCCAGACACATGTCGTACCCACAAAATCAACAGCCTGTGCATAAATATGTATGTCATCTGATGGATTGCCAACTGAGGCACAGATAGATCCCACAAGGTAAGAATTGTGGTCTCCTGTTCAAGCTGGTAACAGCTGCTGTCCCCCATGGCTCAGTCCTGGGACCCCTCCTGTCTAGTGTATACTTTTCAGAAATAGAGTCAAACACATGAGGGCTATGTTTAGCAAAGTTTGTGGATGACTGCAAAAAAGTTGCCATAATCGATGTTTGGGACAACAGAGACATCCTTAAAAAGGGTCTCAGTCAGACAGATGTGGTGTCAAAATTATGGCCTCGAGCTACAGTCATACAAATACCACATAAGTGCCAACACCCTAAATATGGAGGTGATAATAAGGGATCTATGGACACATGTGGATAGTCATCTCTACTTCCAGCAACACATTCTCAAAGTGCTTAGAAAATCATGCTATGTGTTCCCACAAACTGCCAAGGTCTTTGCATGTAGGTCAAAGGAGGTTCCCTCTACTCATCAGTCATCAGACCCATCAGAGAGTACCACAACACACTTGCGATGAATCTGACTAGGCACCTTCAGCAGCTGGAAAGACCACTGAAGTACCTCAACAAGAGGATTACTGGCCTCAAACAGTTGCCCCATGCAACAAGACTGAATTTAACCCAATCTGTATTCTGTTGCATACTGTCTACTCAGGAGATCTCTGCCCAACAGACAGGTCCATGTCCAATGCAGAACTGATGTACATGTGCTATCTGAAGTAAACCCAAGCTCACTGTACCACATGCTCTAGGGATATCATCATCACAACATTAAATAGAACATGTTGGAGGGATACATTACTAACTCACAGACTTCCCTTGCTTTGGAACAGGCTCCCATCTGATATTAAGCTGAGTCCCTCACTGACACTCTTCCAGGGGAGCCTTGATGAGTGCATGTGAAACTGAACTGTCACACCATGGATCACTTCATCAGCTCTACTACACAGAGGCCTAGGGAACTAACTCCATGGGTAGTGATAGTTGCACACTCTGGCCATACTAATATATGCCTTCAGGCAGATAGCCTATTACCTACCTATGTACCTATATATATATATATATATATATATATATATATATATATATATATATATATATATATATATATATATGTAGGGGGAACACAGTATAATAAGCCAAAGATGGATGGGCAGAGATGTGTGTAAGAGGGTGACCATGATAGGAAGCCATCCAGGAGTGTCCCACCCAGCACACATCCCAATGGCATGAAAGACATGAGGTACACATCTCTCCCACTGTACATAACAGCCACCAGTATCTGTAAGCATTACAGTGTAAATGGTCCATGTGCCTGCAGTACAACATGACTGTACAATGAAGTACACATCTACTATCTGTAGACATGTACCTGTCACATAGGTTCATAGCTATGTAGTAGACTATCTCCACAAAGGCATATATATCAGCCTACGCAAGTTGTGCAGCTTTCACCACACCATTGGGTAGTCTCCCAAGGCCTAGTTCTAATAGTTAGTACCCTAAGTCCCTTTCTAGTGGGGCTGCTGATGTGATGCCTGGCATGAATTGCCTGTTTCCCATCCACTCCTCAAGGTTCCAATTGAAGAGTGTCAGTGAGGGGTTCTGTCTGATGTACATTGGGACTCTGTTCCACAGTAAGGCAAGTGTCTGGGATGGTACTCTATCCCACCAGCATGCTGTATTCATCACTGTGATGAGGTTCATATCCCTGGAATGTGTAGGGCGACTCAATATTGTTATCTGTAGATGGAGCATGTTCAACAGTTATGTGTTGGACATGGCTCTGTATGTTAGGCAGAGTATGCCTCTGAGTAGGCAGTACGCAACGAAGAACATATTTAGTTTTACCAGTTGTGTTGCATAACACAACTGTTTGAGGCCAGTAATCCTCTTGGTGAGGTACCTATGTGATCTCTACAGCTGCTGGATATGCTAAGTTGAGTATATCCAAAATGGTGCACTGTACTCAATGATGGGTCTGATGACGTAAGAGTAGAGTGCCAACACTACCTCTTTGGATCCTGATGCAAACCCTTTGTTGATTAGGTGGGCCACATAGGATCTCCCAATCACTTTGGCAACATGGTTGTCAAAGGAAAGATGACTATCTACTTGTGTCCCCAGATCCCTTATCACCTTGTCATTTTTAAGGGGGTAACACCTATGTGGTAGTTTGTGGGTATTTTGTTTTCAACAAAGAGGATCACTATGCATTCCTCCTCAGTGAGCTTGAAGCCATGATTCTGACACCGCACATATGTCTCATAGAGTCCCTTCTGGACAATATGTCTGTCTTCCAGGGAATCTATTATGGCAAACACTTTACAGTTCCCAGCAAACTTAGTCAACCACAACCCTCCTGTGTTGGCATGTACATTTGAGAAGTCTATACCAAACAGGAGGGACCCCAGGACTGAACCCTGGGAGACACCAGTCATTACTGGTGTAGAGTCTGACATGTAGCCAGCAACTCTTAATGTGTGGGATCTATCTGTGAGCCAGTTTACAATCCATCTTGTGATGTATGGATTCGTGGCCAGGTTGGTGAGTTCATCTATGATACCTGACTGGGGAATGGTGTCAAAGGCCTTAGTGAGGTATAGGTAGGCTGTGTTGAGCTCGTTTCAATCATCTGTAGCCTGGGTAACTGTCAAAGAAATCCTCCCAGTTCAGGAGGTGTGGTCTGCATTTGACAAAGCCAAACTGGGTGTGCTAAACTGTGTGAAGGTTCCCAATCTCTGTATTGTTGACTTCCATTATGATTGGCTCCATTGCCTTGCAGAACACACTCATCAGGCTCATAGAGCATGAATGCCAAGGGGTTTTTGTGGCCCCACCCCTGTGGAGTGTGAAGAACGTTGCTGTGCAACATTCTATGGGTGAATATCCTGTAGAGAGGATGTAGAGAGAGGTGTAGGTATCCTTGATGAATATGGATACATCCCCACCCTATGTGCTATGATTCAGGTTCTGATGCTGGAAGGTATGGAATGAGTAGTATCCTGGTAGTGCTGGTGTGCTGTCTGGAGCCTTGAACTAGGTTTCTGTTACTGCACAGAAATCAATATTCTCCATACTGAGATGTGCCTCGAGTGTGTGCATCTGGAGGCTGAGACTTCTGGCAATGAGTAGCATTTAGCTCACTTTGTGTGGTTATTTGTGTTGGTTACGGGGTTTGGTTTGTCCTGTGTGGCCGGTGTTCCACACCTGAAGTCAGCGCCTCATTGGTCCCATCTGACCATAAGCTAATTACCCTACATATCCACATTCTGGACTTACACCCTCATTAATTAAACCGTGTTAAAATGTCTCCAAAGCCAACTTCATGCTTCTTAAGACAGAAGTGCTGAACTGCAGGACACCTATGCAGATGGACAATACCGTTACAACTACTGAATCCTTCACAATTGCACTTTATAAGCACTTACATGACTGCATGTGTCGTGCTATCCCAAACAGAACCAAGATGCTATCATCCAAGAAAAGGAAGCCAATCTGGTGTTCCCCTGCCATAAACAAACTGCACAACAGAAGGAAGAAACTGTTGCAAAAGAAGGTAAAATCCCATGAGGGGAGGAGCTCCATGGTCAACATCAGTAAGAAGCTGTGATCCCTGATAAAATCCTCCAAAGCTAGTTATGAAAACAAAATCAACACTGATTCTAAAGACAACCACAAAGCATTCTATAGCTATGTCAAGAATCTCAATGGCAATACTCAGATCTGCTCTGAGTTAAAGCACAATGGCACTAAATATACAGACCCAACTGATATTGTCAACATCCTGGCAGATAGGATAAGTGCTAACTTTACCCCTCTCTCACCCATGAAAGAGCACATCTCTATAATGGAAGACTGCAAAGTTGCTGTCATCACGGCTGCACAGGTAAAAAACACTCTCCAAAGCCAGGAACACAGCATCCATGGGACCAGATGACATCCCAGTCTGTGTTCTACACAAACTACAGAACAAACAGGCACCACACCTACATACCATGTTCAGTCATAGCCTCACCTCAGGCTTTTTGCCTGCTGAATGGCGCACAGTGACGGTTATCCCACTACACAAGGGGGAGCCACCACGGACCCCAGGAACTAGCGACCCATTAGCCTGATGAGCCTGCTCTGCAAGGTCATGGAATGTATAATCATATAACTTATAAAAAAAGACATTGGTAATCTCCAAATTCTGGACCACAACCATGTTGGGTTTGTAAAAGGCAGATCATGTCTCCTAAACCTGATAGACGTCATTGAAGCAGTCACCAGAACCATAGACAAGGGTAAGGTGGTTCACACAGCCTATGTAGATCTTGCCACAGCTTTCAACACTATCCCCCACTCTGGAATTACAGATAAACCCACTAAACTAGGTGTAAATTGCCATGAACGACAACAGAGGCGGTAGTATACTTAACACTGAAAGTGTAATAAGAGACCTTGGGTCACAGGTGGACAGTGGACACACCTGTGATAATCACATCCCCACAGTAGTCAGGAAATCCTTCTACATGGCACACCTCATCACAAAAGGTGTCTCATGCAGAATAGAAGAGGACATTGTTCCCCTCTACTCATCAATCACTAGATACATAATAGAGTACAACACCCCTTTTGCTATGTACCTCACAAGACATCTACAACAACTGGAAAGCCTGCAGAAATACCCCACAAAGAGGATTAGCAGCCTGAAATACATGCCATACACAGACCATCTCAAAATGCTCCAGCTGTACTCTCTCACATATCGCCTACTCAGAGATGATCTCTGCCTAACATACAAAGCTATGTCAAACACAGAGCTGTTGGACATGCTCCATGTAAAACACTCAGAATCCCTCTGATCTTCGGCCCCAAAACCCAGAGTGAAATACAAAAGGAAGGGGTGTATCCATTTACCTTATGGATACCCACACCTTCAGGTTAGTGGCACAGCATGAGGCCTTGGAGCCCATGCAAGTGCAACTAACATTGGGCAAAGCTGCTTATCAGATTGTAGCCTGCTACAGATCACCTACCTTATCTCAGGAACCTCACTCAGTATTCCTGGGAACACTGGAAAATATAAAGGTCCTACTAAACACCATTATATGAGGAGATTACAACTACCCAAACATTGACTGGGAGAATTACTCATGTACATCGTCCTTTGCCCAATGCTTCCTAGATATTAAAAACTCAAACGCCCTGGAACAGCTGGTCACCACGCCCACTAGAGGTGACAATATACTGGACCTGATCATCACCAACATGGGGTACCAGTGTTCCACACCAGAGATAAACCCCTCGCTGGTAATATCAGACCATAAAGTAATCAGACTGGACATCCACATCCCGCCCTCTCCCAGTCAAGGAAACCACTGAGAAGAAATTTTCAAAAGCAAACTGCACACTTCTCAAGACCAAAGTGGAAAGTTCCAAAGCCCCCTTGCTATAAGATAATGCTATACAATCTGCAGAATCATTTACAAGTGCATTCTATGAGCATCTACAGGGATGCATGGATCGAGACATCCCAAATAAAACCAAAACGCACTTCTCCAAAAAGAAGAAACCAATCTGGTGGTCGTTGCCCATAAATAAGCTATACAACAGGAGGAGGAAACTAACACATGATAGAGCAAGCTTCACAAAAGGAAAGGCATCACTGATCATTATTAGGAAGAAACAATAATCACTCATAAAATAATCCAAGGCCAGTTTCTAAAGACAAATTGCCAAGGAATCTAAGAATAACAACCACAAAGCCTTCATTAGCTATACCAAATATTTAGGTGGCAACTCTCAAATATGCTGTCAGCTACTGCAAAATGGCAAAAAATACACTGAACCAGCTGACATTGCCCACATCTTGGCAGACAAGTTCAGTGCAAACTTCACCCCATCACCCCCAAAAGGGCCTGTGTCCACCCCAGAAGAATGCAGAGCCCCAGACTTCATGGACATGCAGGTAAAAACAGCCCTCTCCAAAGCTAAGAACACAGCATCAATGGGACTGGATGGTGTCCAAGGCTATGTCTTACACCAGCCCCAAAAGGAACTACACCATCTCCTACATTCACTGTCCAGACTCAACCTTACCACAGGCTATGTACCCAAAGAATGGCATACAGCAACAGTCATCCAGCTCCACAAAGGTGGTGCTACAACAGAACCTGGAAACTATTGACGTATAGGCCTACTCAGCCTGGTCTGCAAAGCTATGGAGCAAATTAACATGGAACCCATAAACAGAGACATTGGGAACCTCCAGACACTGGACTCTACCCGATTTGGCTTTGTTAAAGGCAGATCCTGCCTCCTAAACCTAGTTGACTTCTTTGAAACAGTTACCAAGGACATAGATGGAGGTGAAAGTAGTCCACACAGCCCACCTGGACCTCACTTAGGCCTTTGAAACCATTCCCCACTCTGGCATCATGGACAAGCTTACCAGCTTGAACATTAACCCCTATGTCACAGGATGGGTGGCCAACTGGCTCACAGCTCAAACACACATGGTCAGAGTTGCGGGTGCCATGTCCGACTCTAAACCAGTCACAAGTGGCATCCCACAGGTCTTGGTCCTGGGACCCCACCTGTTCAGTAGATACTGCTCAGAGGTACAGGCAAGCATGGAAGGAGTATGGCTGACCAAGTTTGCAGATGACTGCTAACTGTGGTCCATAATCGACTCTACGGCTGACACAGACATCCTCCAGAAGGGTCTTACAGAGACCAATACCTGGTGTCAAAACAATGCCCTCAAGCAGAATGCCAAAAAATGCATAGTCATCCCCTTTGGATAAAACAAAGTGCCCACAAATTACCACATAGGTGGTAATCCAGTATGTATGGAGAATGTAATTATGGACCTGGGGACCCAGGTAGATAGTACACTCTCCTTTGATGATCCCATTGCCAAAGTGTTTAGAAATTCCTTCTATGTAGCCCACCTAATGTAACGCACTTGGTCAAGTCTGATGATGTCACCATCCTACAAATATATCTGTCAAAATGAGAGCTTCCAGTAATGTGTATAGTGCATTGTGTAAATGCGTACTGCTCTAATATCATAAAGTAGTTTAGGGGTTTGAATCCTGCATCTTGCCAACTGTATGAGAGTGTGTGTGTGTCTCCTTGGAATAGAGCAAGCTTTTTGAAGACTACTGAAACACCTTAAAAGTGGTATACTCATCTTTGTCAAGTTTGATGATGTCACCATGCTACAAATATATCTGTGGAAAAATGAACTTCCAATAATGTGTATAGCGTCATGTAAATGCGTACTGCTCTAGTGTCATAAAGTAGCTAGATAGGGTTTTGAATCCTGCACTTGCCAACTGTATGAGAGTGTGTGTGTGTCTCATTGGAGAGGAACAATCTTTTTGAAGACTACTGAAACACCTTAAAAGTGTTATACTCATCTTTGTCAAGTCTGATGATGTCACCATCCTACAAATATACCTGTGGAAAGGGGAACTCCCACTAATGTGTATAGCGTGTCATGTAAATGTAAATGCATACTGTTCAAGTATCATAAAGTAATTAGGTAGGGTTTTGAATTCTCCACTTGCCAACATCTGTGAGAGTGTGTGTGTCTCCTTGAAGAGTAGCAACCTTTTTGAAGACTACTGAAACACCTTAAAGGTGGTATACTCATCTTTGTCAAGTCTGATGATGTCACCATCCTACAAATATACCTGTGGAAAGGAGAACTCTCAGAAATGTGTATAGCACAATGTGTACTGCTCTAATATCATAAAGTAGTTAGGTAGGGGTTTGAATCCTGCACTTGCCAAATATGCAAGAGTGTCTGTCTCCTTGGAGAGGAGCAATATTTTTGGAGACTACTGAAACACCTTAAAAGTGGTATACTCATCTTTGTCAAGTCTGATGATGTCACCATCCTACAAATATACCTGTGGAAAAGAGAAACATAGTAATGTGTATAGCACGTTGTATAAATGTGTACTGCTGTAATATCATAAGGTAGTTAGATAGGGGCTTGAATCCTGCACTTGGTGACTGTGTGTGTGTGTGTTCCATGTGTGTGACACTGTTGGTCAATGTGTCGTGGGCTTTGCTTTTACTATTGTATGACATATCACACTGACAACAGTATATGCATTACACATGTCAGGTAGCTGTGTGGCAAATACATATACATACACATGACCTCAATTATTTCATAGGTGGGAACCCTGCTTTCTCCATGAACACATCTGTTATCTTTGCCAGAGTGCGCTGCCGTTTCCAGACCTTAGGTCACATCTGTATGCTTGTGACAAGCCTGGCCACTGCAGTGATCCCTGGCCTATGTCATCCGTTTCACATACACTGTTTACGGTTTCTATTGAATAGTGTGAGTGAGGGTTTATGCCTGAGGTATATTTGAAACCTGTTCAAAAGCAGCAAAGTCTGTCAAAGATGACTATTTATTATAGGTGTGCAACAACCTTTGTGGATATGCATGCAGACCCCTTATTGCTTATGTGATCCACAGAGGGATTTAAAAAACCCTTTGGAAATGTGATTATCAAAGGAGAGATGACTTAACACATAGCTCTATGTATACATTGGTACCTGTTCCACATTTTGGGGGCTACTACCTATGTGGTACTCTGGGGATACTATTGTTTTGTAAAAGTGGATGACTATGCTTTGTTTGGCTTATAGCTTTACAGCATGACACCAGGTATCTGTCTGTATGATACCCTTTTGGAGGATGTGTCTGTCATCTGGAGAATGCATTATAGCCCACAGTATGCATTGCCAAACGTGGCCATACATATCCCTACTGTGTTTGCTTGTACCTAAGAAAGCTATATGCCAAACAGGAGTGGTCCCAGGACTGAGTGCAGGTGAATACCACTTGTTACTGTCATAGAATAGTACTTGAAGGCTGCAAATGTTACGGTGTGTCCTACATCTGTGTGTCAGTTGTCAAGCCATCATCTAACAATTGTTTATGGGCAGGCTGTTGAGGTTATGTATACTACCAGAATGCAAACCAATGACAGATATTAACAGCAGTATCACCCACAGCACAGTGTCAAACCATGTCATACACACAAAATGTGTGTAGTACAATGCATACTGGCCACCAATAGAAACTTTGGAGTGTTAACACTGTCTAATACAGGGCATGTCACCCTGCCCATGTGTCCAATATGCACATACATGCAGACAGTGCCCCTCAACCATGTTCGCAAATGTACACCTGCAAATCTGTGCACTTACTGTCCACTCTATAACACATACTGACAAAACTACACACATCAGCCAAGTGGTACATGGGCAGACAATACACAATTAGAATAAACACTGGTGTAAACAATACTACATTGATAATTATAGCTTTAATGCATCATGCCTGCTCAGCTACACCTTCAAGGATATCATTACACTTTAATGCTGACAACATGCTACACATTAAAACATTGCTATACTGTAATAAAGTCACCCTGTGCATCAGCACCATGTTAGCCTGTTCCTGCATCAATGTTACAGATGACAGGAGGTGGCACAGGTTTCATCATATGCACAGGGTGTGTTGTTGGTTTACCAGAGGCCTACATTGAGCCATACAATCGACATGTGTGTGTGAGTGTGTGTGTGAGGGCCAAGAGTACTGTTATGGGCCAATGTGGATGTAATGTGTGTGGGTATGTGTTTGCCCTAGGTGTCTGGTTTATGTGTGTGTGTCTGCATGCACACAGTTCCAACATGTGGCTGCCATATATGGGGATTTTTGGGACAGCTACAAACTGTACCTGGCAGGCTTTACAGATCACCGTCTCTGGCCACAGATACGGGACCTGTGCCTGGCAGGGGTGCTACAAACAGTATCAGGTACTAATCCAGACTGGGTACTATCCTTAGAGGTTGACATATGTCCACTGGATCCAGGTCCCTTCTGGGACTGGCCAGAGCCACATGCACGTGGTCTTCTAGGACTGTTTATGGACAGCACCCCCAACATTGCTGGGGCTGGTACTGGCACTACAGGAGCGGCTATGACTTGATGGACATCCATGGCGACTGCCAGCTGATGATGTTGCTGACATACGTCCACATTGACATCTCAACCATCCCGCACTGTCCTGACACATGGACATGACATTGTGGAGGACATCTAATGTCTCACCCCAACATCTATCAATGACCTCAGTGTAATTACATATGGCACCTGCTAGGTCATGGATACTGTTATTTACAGAGGTGTTATGAGCCCTCTGTGCCCTTAGTCCCTGTCTGGCGTACCGCTCCATATGTGCCTGTGCCTCCATGACAGGCTGGAACATGTGTGTGGTTGTAAGAGTTGTGGCACATCTGCCAGGGGCATGATGACCAGCAGTGCTCTGACTAGAACCCCTGGGCATCTGCCTATGTGGTACCGTTCCAGACATCTGGCTATGGCTGCTGTGTCCTGATGCATGTGCCATAGATACCACACTGTCCTGGCCAGTGTCGACTGTACACTGCCCCTCTGCTAAGGGCATTGGTGATGATGGATGTACAGGCAGTATGACTATGTGCATGGATGGGGTGGAGACTTGTGTACTGTCAATTGGTGGCCCAACAACAGACCCTGACAAACCTGCCTGTGCCTCAACACACCTATCATCATTATCACTATCTGTGTCAGTGACATCAATTTCCCTGCTGCACCGAACCAGCCCCACCTCAGCACCTGTGAGAGGAAAACAGGAAACACATTTTAAGACCTGTACATGATGTCAGACCACATGCACACATGCACGTGCACACATGCACACACACACATGCAAACGCACATGCACACATGCACACACACAAATACACTCCTCACTAAAGCAGACAGACACACACACAGACACACACACACACACACACACACACACACACACACACACACACACACACACACACACACACACACACACACCACCAGCAATCTCAGAACATACTCAATAGCAGTTGGTGGGGTACAGTATCACAAGCAAAACAGTCATATCACACATGACAGCATGCAGGGCATGTGTTGCTCAACAGCATGCAGTGCAAGTGTAGACAGTCCTTGTTACTAACAGTATACATGGCTTTGATGCATGTGTTTTGTTGTTTGGTGATTGGCCTCCCCCTGGAGCGCAATGCATACATGGACACAACATTGCTGTGCAAGTATTCAAAACTCTGTAATGTACTGTGCACCATCGCTCACATGTCTACATGGATGTGTATCTGTGTGTCACATAGATATCCAATTCTGACTAGAGCCACTGTGTCTTTAGCAAATAATTGTGGACACAGTTTTAGCTCATGCATGATGTGTATACACACAAGATCTGTGGTGCATGTATAACTGATGGAATACCATTGGTCCACATACCCAATGTACAGTAGTTATGGTGAGTGTAGATCATATTGTGGACATGCCAGTGTCATCCATGACATGGCATGCTAAAACACAACTGCAAATTTAAATATTACACATACCCAATGTGTATCATATGAGCTAGCCACTCAATGACATCACAAGACATATATGTGTCAGTTGTGCAAATGGTGATTGGTATGCATATTGTTTACAGGTGCATATGTTTGCACACACACAACATTGAGGTGTCTAGCAATGAAGGCTATGTGTAGTACTGTGGTTACAATAACTGGATGGGGTGTAATACCATAAGCCTTCATCATGAAGCATCATGTGGTCACTCAAGGCTACAAATGTGTCCCAAACCAGCACCTATCATACTGTATCAGAACTGCACTACCATGGCTACATTCACCATTTCACAACCAGTTGTTACATGGGTTTGTAAGGAGGCCAATAAGGAGCATTCCCTAACATGAATGTGTTGTGTGTTGCAGAGTGTTTCACTGCCCCATGATAGGCCTCCACCCCTCAGGTATATTATGTGTGCTGTGTGGATGACATTTGGGATACTGGAGTGTGACTTTACAGAGGGTTTGTGAATCCTTCATGCGTAGCATGTTAACATGTTCTGTGTATGACATAGTTGTGTATGTTATGTGCATGTTGTTTATCGACTCTGCCTATCCAATGGTCACTACAGTGTAGCCACATTTGTTTGAGATGGTCTGTGTATTGCATGTGTTTGAGGCAGCTAATCACATTAGTGAGATGTGCGTGGTCTCACAGCAAACATGCACAGCATGCATTATGCGTAGGTGTGTTACATGTGTACATGGCCTACACCTTAACTATGACATGCACTTTTTATTTGCAATAATAAATGTAGAACACACTCACCAGCATCTGTCCGCTGCCTTGCTGTCACACCAGCGGGACCTACATAGATATGAGACAGTTTGTCAGTGGTGACAACTGTGGCATTGCTACTGTGGGTTTGCAATCTTACATAGAACAGTTTACATTCTCAAGCCTACAGATTATGTTCCAAATGATCAGTATTGCACAACTACAGGCTCCACATCTTCTAACTACACAGTACACATCTGACATATGTGTGATCTATCAATAGAGGTAACAGTAGTCTACAGATATGCCATGTTACCTGCATGTTCCATACGTTCTTGCTGGGTGGCTCCAACCTCAATCATGGTAAATGTCTGCTGCTGTTGTTGTTGAGCAGGTGCCACCAGGCTCAGGAGCAGCTCCTCCACTCTGGTGAGGGGGGGTTGTGAATGTTAACTCCACCACCCATTGCAAGCTGTTGTTTCCATACATCAGAAGCACGCTGACGGACATGTCTAAGTAGATCACTGCAGTGGTGGCGTACCTGCTCATATGTCCGGTTATGCAGGCCTACCTCATTTAGCCTCCGGACAACATCTTGCTACATTGCAGTATGCTCCTGCTGGTCTTGGCTGGTTCTGGAGAATAGTAGGCTGTAGTGCTGAATCATACAGCTGGTAAGAATCTCATCTTCAGCACTACTGTAGCTAGGATTTCTATGGTGTGCCATGATCCCTGGAAGACATAAAGAAAAGATATGCATGAGCAAATCGTATGGCACATTTAACAGATATCACTGAACTGCCATATATAGCAACCTATTAGCTGACTGAGATTAAACACTTTCAATACCACTTATCAGTGCTCACCCCACAACTGCTTGAAAGTGCCTGGCATGCTCTATATAATAAATCATGTTCTGCACAGCAACAAAATAATATCACTATATAAGACTATACAACAGTACATGGCACATTGTATGCAACACAATGCACCAACTAGCCACAGCAGATATAGATCAAGCCAATGCATAAAGAAATATGTCATCCATCACAATGTTTGTAAGGTCCAGTTACAGTATTACTATTATACCACACAACTTGATGGCAAACCCGTGGCCAAAATATGTGCACAATTGTGAATATAGGTGCCATACTGCTGTAGTAAACTATATGAACAGATAAATGCTCCGATAAATAATGTAACAATGGAAGGAATGGAGACTAGAGCATCCCTGTTTTTCACTAGGGATACAAGTGAAGTAAGAAACATGATGACTAGAAACTGGAATATTTTATTGTCTGATAGTGAAATAGCTAAAATAGTGGGACCAGATCCTAAAATAGTTTTTAAGAACAAACCCAACCTTAAAAGGCTTCTGTGTAAACCCAGGAATTCTAGGAGGTCAATTAGTATAGATAGGAACACCACACCTTGTGGTAGATGTAACCATTGCAGATTTATTAATGAAGAGACAATGTTTGTACACCCTGTCACTAAATATACCTTTTATTTTCATACAGACACTAACTGTGACAGTAAGCATGTGATTTATTTGGCAAAATGTTTGGTCTGTCCTGCATTTTATATTGGGAAGACCAATAGAGCCTTTAAAGACCGTATAAGGGAGCACAATTATCACATTCGACTAGGGTCCGAATTCAATGCTCTAGCGAAACATTGTAAAGAAACAGGACCTGACCATACTTTTAATTTCTGTATTATACAGCAGTTATACGAGGGATATAGAGGGGGTGATATGGTTAATAGGACACTAGAATGTGAAAGTAGGTGGATTGGTAGGTGTAGGGCAGATGAACCCCCAGGCCTGAATGACAAGGTCCACATTAAACCCTTTTTAAAAAGTAGGAGGATCTATAGACCCAAATGAATCTTGAATGAATTTTGAAAGGTGTGCCCTTAAATTCAAATGTTATTGTGCTTGTGTATAGTAATTTCCTTGTGGTCACATTTGCAGTAATATAAGTTTGTTTTTAACAAGCTAATATATATATTTTAAGAAAATTTTTTTTATGTTTTTATTATAACAGAAATTTGTTGGTTTTAAATTGCATTTATCAGTTGCACATGAAACTTATGAAAAGAAGTTTTTAAGTGTTTTTATATTTGTGTATATATTATGTTATGTATCTAGTGTGAGCGCTTTAAAAGCTAATTAAGTTCTCCACCAATTGTAACTTTTGGAGGGCTATTTAAATAAAGACTCAGCTGTACTGTTTATAAAGTCTGAAGAAGCCGAAAGGTGAAAGCGCTTACTGTCCGTGTCACTTTGTGAATAAAGGATTGCTTTTTACGAGCTGAATAGCATTTTGGATTTCTTCTACAATCTTCTACAATTGACATTTAAATACTTTCATTTTGCGTTTGGATTTCTAAAGTATCCTCCTTTGAGGTCTGTTGGGACTGTGTTCCTGTGCCTTTAGGTAACAGCGTTACATGGTGATTGTTTATAGTGCTTTATTTGCCTAGCAACAGCATACACAGCTTTTGCTGGGATCAAATCAAGGACCCATAATACCATGACAGAAACAGTTTCCCACTAAGCTATCCCACAAATTCACATCTTTGACATATTTACCAACACATTAACCATCACACTCAGCCAACTTTACATAGAATCTATTGCAACAAGTAGATGTGGGTGTGTATGAGTATATATGACTCTCTCTCTCTCTCTGTGTATGTATATATATATATATATATATATATATATATATATATATATATATACATATACACATCCATTGTTGTACATATACATATAGGCACATATACAGTCCACCTTTCATGGTGGGAATATCAATTATACTAAGGATGTGAGGTATACAGTAATGTAATGATATTGCACAGTCTTGTGAGAAATGCATTGAAAGTGTTCACAGCCCAGGTAGCTTTAGCAGGCCTCACTGGCTGCAACATTGCAAACTGAACAAAACACCCACAGTGTTTAACCACCACATGTCATATACCAGCACTGTATGCTGTCTTGTTTATCACATACTAAAACCTACATACAAATATGCACATAACAACCTTCACCAACATATATATGTCCACCCTTCACAAACAGTTGCAATATGTCCCTTGCTCTATGCACATATACAGATGTTAATATATATGACACATATATCTCTCTGTATGTGTGTGCCATACACACACAAGGTCCACACTGTTGTAAGTCCCTGGACCTCACAGCTGAACTGTTGGGCCTTGCTGCAACATGAACAGGTGTCACATGTGAACACACAGTAACATTAGAGGGGGTATATATAGCTCCAAATGCTAGATTAGCATACTAGCCTGGTACAGCAGTTGCCAATGCTAAGCTACACTTTAATATGACTATCATGCATGTGTTACTCTGTCACACCCATGTTTATATAAATGTTTGGGCTAATCCCCCAAACAGCCATTGGCCACACTACTGTACAGAACACAGATAACATGGATCAGATGTTTGACATTTAATGCTGAGCTACACATTTCACAGTTATGTCCCACTGCCCACAGGTACACACTAAATTGTCCATGCCAGTAGTTAAGAAGGACATCTGTGATAGATACGTACTGCTGCCACATATGAATGGTTCACATTACGTAGAGTACTCTTCAAAAACACCTACTACATGCCAGTAAATACATATCTGTTACATACCTTTCCTTTGTATGAGTTGGTATTATTTCTTTTTCTTTTTCCTTTTGCTTTTCACTGTCTCTGTCTCTCTCTCTCTCTCTCTCTCTCTCTGTCCGTCTCTGCAATAGAGTGATTGAGTTTGTTGGCAGCAATTACAGCCTGCTTTTATAGGTATTTGCAAATGTGCATGTGATGACCTCTGCACCAATTGGTGGCCGCCATTTGCTAATTGCATGCAGCCTGCTGTGTTGTAATTGCAGTAATCACTGTCATAGCAACCCAATGCTATAAATTGCTAATTCAGGTAGGGGTGGCCCTTTCAGCTTTCCAAGATGGGGATTGTGCTTGTTTGCTGTGGACATCGTTGTTTAAGGCAGAAAGTTGGGTATAGTTCTTATATCTGAAGCCAGGGGTGTAGCCAGTGATTTAAATGTTGTACTCAGACCTGAATGTTGCTGCTTCAAGTACACACTTGTCAGTGTAGAATTGTACTCACCCCTCAAAATGCTAACCCAAGATACATGGGAGTATGTACTTTCTTTTCTAACTGTACAATTAACTGCCATACAAAACTAGTTATTGAGATATATTCCTTTGGGACATGATTTTTTTGTGAACTGTTATACTGTGAATATTAATTTACTCACTTCTGAACAGTTTGTGCTTTTTTAGTGTTGACATTAGCACAGGCTGCTCAAGAAAACTGGACAAATTTCAGTACTGAGTATGCCTACCTACATCCTTGGTAGACCCTGAACACACAGGTATATTCTACAGTTGGGTAGGGGTGTGGAAGTACAGAGAGCATTATGTATTATTGTGTGAATTTTATCTTGCTGGACTTAAAGGGTTGCTGTGTACCTGTTAGTTTATCAAGGCAAGTGGTCTGTCTGCGTAGCTCCCAACTGTGGACCTAGCCACATGGTAGCCAGAGGTTAGCCTGTTATTCTTTGTCTGTGCACCACACCGGTCTTTTCAGCACAGGAACAATGGCATTGTTACAGTTGGTTGCTACCAGTACATGGCTACATCCTTTGGTATTTCAGTGTTGTACTCCTACATAAGGGTATGCTTCTGGAACTCCTTCCAAAGCTATTTGCACAATGTGTAACAGCAGAAACGCTGATATGTCTGTGTGTTTCTGCCTCTGCCAGGCCTCTCAAACACTCAGGTACATATTTGAACAGACTCAGGGAAAAGTAGGTAAAAGTGAGGTACACCTTTAAAATATTAGTGCCATTAAGTTGAGACTTTGAGAGAACCAGAGCATATGGATTAATACACCTTTTCTGAAGTACAAGCAGTGTCTAACTCTTACTTATTGTCATTATTCATTAAGTGTAATTCACCACCTTTCTGGCCAATGGCAGTACTTATCAGAGGGATTCAGAGGGACACAGCTAAAATTTGTTTCAAAATCAGGAACATCCCTGAAAATTAGGCACAGTTGGAAGGTATGGCCTCTGCCCTAATCAGATATTCCAGTATTTATCCTGCTATCATACTGTGTGGGGGGTGTAAAGTGCTGCTGTAACATCATTTCCTGCTAGAATAGCTGCTTCTCTTATCACAGTCATGTAATGCAATTCCACAACAACTGCTGGTAAAGATCCACAAAACAAGTTGTGTGTTATGGCATTCCTATTTTTCCTTTACATTCACTCACTCTGATGCATGATATATTTATTTCAGCACCAACGTATTGTATAACTACCGTGGCTTAGTGGTACTTCATGCAGTGTAGTGTGTACAAAGTCCCGGGTTAGAGACTGACAGAGGTGTTTTATTTTGCTGCTGAGCAGAACAAGGGCCCTCACATACAGAGTGACTAAGGCACTTTTAAGCAAGTTTTGAACGGGTTTGCATGGGTTTGTGTGATGCTTAGCAATGCTTAGCTAAGCGCAAACAAGCACACACTCACGCAAACCTGCTAACTACTGATTAAAAGTGCTTACTTCCACTAACCCCCGCGCTCATTTCTTTGAAAGAAAAGAAAATGGGGAGATAGGAAAGTGGTGAAAAAGGAGCACAAAGACAGAAAGACAGTGGGGAAAATAGCTTGGGATGTGCAGGACAGGTGTAGGGAAGGTCCATAGTTGCCCATTTATTTAACAGCAACAGCTGTGCATATGCAATAAATTTGGAGGGAAATATGAAACCTTCCACCCCTGAGAGAGGGGTGAGGACAACAAAGTATGTTGTACTGCCTAGTAAATTACATTTTATGTGTCCAGCGGACATGTGTGCAAAATGGGCAGCTTTGTATGGGGCGTATTTTTTTGTTTTGGGGAGCAGATTGCCCTTTTTTTCAGATGACAGTGGAATGTGGGGTAGGGGAAGTAGGTATATTTGGGGAGGTAGGTTGGGGAGGTAAACAGACAAGACAAACAAGACTCATACAGGGGCAGAATATGACACATGTGGTGGGTGAACACCACTGATGGGGAAGGTTGTTTGGAAATTGCAAGCCCATGAGCCCACAGATGGCAACAGTGGAACTGAGATCCCCACCCATGGGCAGTCACCACTGCACCCTCACAGCCCAGAGGGTGGCTGTGCTGGGGGCTGTGTAGGAGAGGCAGGCTCACCCATGAGTCACGCCACTCGTGCCTCAAGCTGGCGTAAAGGATCAGCGACAGAACTCTCGATCTCTCTATGCACCACAGCCCGGACCATTCAGAGGGTGATAGGTGGCCCTCCTCCACCCACACTTGCATGGGGGCTGAGCCCCATCCCCTGCAGCACTTCCAACCAAAGATGGCACAGGGCCAATGGAGGAGGAGGTCCCAGGCTGGGCACCAGACCTGCTGGTGCCAGGTACCCTTACCAGCTGAGGTGGGACAGGTGGGTCTGCTGGGACCGGCCTTCCCATACATTCTATATTTTGGAGGATTGAATGAAAACATGGGTTAGTAATAGTCAACAGCATTCCCAATTAGTTATAACAGCATGCAGAAGTATTCCCATTAACCCAACACACCAGAGTTCCAAAAGTTGAACAGCAAACATAACAAATGCATATATAGAACAACAGTGGACATTACAACAGCATGCAGGTTTAATTCATGGCAACAGGCCACCAATATTGTGGTATTTGAACAGGGCACATGCATCAAAATAAATGCATATATTTATAAACCAATAGGACATATGCCCCAACAAATGTTTTGAGATTACACATACCCATTGAGGTGTGGAATTGCATTTTTATGCACATATAGTAGGGTGGAAAATGATAGCTCCATTAACAACTTATATATCCTTCTAGTTTACACTACAATCCTATTAACTGCAGTTATATGTCCCCTACATGTATTATTACACTACCCAATTGTCCTTACATTGTGAAATGGGTTTTGCTAGATCTTTATATATATGAGCTGTATTTGACATACAAACTTGCCGGGATGCAGATGTTACTGTTACATATTTTGTGAGTTGCTCAGACACACTACTGCTGAGATGGTACACTGACAGCTCTACTTTCCTATAATTATCTAGATATGTTCAGGTGAAATTATCAGTTATATGTTAACAGCTCCCTACATTTCTGGCAGCACACTGACATTTCTGGGGAACACAATACCAAGCTACTCATGTGCCAGATTAACCTGTACATGCTGGGCATGAACCAACAGTTGAGGACTGTAAATATGCTTAAACACTACTGGCACTCCCTTCTTCCACTTTATATGGGCCTACCCAAGTGTGGGTTAATAGCGCTTAATACAACAGTACTATTTCTATAATGCAAGAGTACAACAAATTATCAAAGAAAATGACACAGACACACTCCAGGAATTATACCTTTATTAAAGACTTAAAACACTTTTCTAGAGGCTCTCTCATTTATTTTATATAACAGTGCATGCAGAATAATTACTAACCTGCCTGGTGGTGCAGCCTTTGCAGCCTATCTGCATAGGCTTGCTGGTTCGCAGTGCGGACACCTGCAGCTGTGAAGTAAATGAAGTGATATTGAGACATACCTATCCATAGTATAGACTAGAACAGTAATTCTTACATACTTAATTCCATGGCTACTTACTCAGTAGTGGGGCATTTTCCATCCCACGGGCCTCCTGGATCCACTGGTCCAGTTGATCCTCCTTGCGTCTCTTCAGGTTGCCGTGGTGGTGTCTGACCTTCTCACCAGTCCATGGGACGCCTGTGGCACTGGTGAGTTCATGAGCTAGACGGTTCCAGGCTTCCACTTTTGTATTGGGTGCCCTGGTACTGGCCCCACAGGAGTCTATCCTCATGATTATGGACAAGGAGCCAAACCATTACTTTTGACTCCTCAATGCCCCAACATCGCACTCGAAATCGAGAGCCCTCTCCAGCACTGGCCATGCTGCCTGCAGATGGGAGCTACAACCAGTTATGGCAAGTATTCCCGACTATGGAGCTTAAATATGCCTCATTTCCCGCACTTATTTGTGATTGGCCAGTTTTGAAAAAACTCGGCTGAAGGCACACCTGCTTAGCAATGGGTAAACTTCCATTGATATATATGTGTGTGTTGAAAGTGCATGGTTATGAAATGCTGTCATGGCTTAGTGGTTCAGTACTGTGATTATGGTGCACAGTATCCTGGGTTCGAGCCCTGTCTTTGCTTTTTATTTTACTACTGGCCAGACCAGTTAGGAGGTGTGGCAGTGTTTAGCTGACTTTGCTCAACTTTGCCCGACATTGCTCTATGTTGTTCTAAGTTGCTCGACGTTGCCTGACGTTGCGCTGGTTAGTGCGGAGCTCAACTCCGCGCAAACATGTTCTGTTTCCTCTAGTTGGCGCGAGACACAGCTATGCACAAAGCCATTGTGCTAGTTAACGCAGTGCTCAGCCATGAGCAATTACATTTAAATATGCTTAATACTGGTAAACTTTGCTTAGCAGTGCTTCACATTGCTTAAGATACGTTACTTATGCATCCATCAGTATGCATAACTATTTCACCTTCTTATATATATATATATATATAATGTGTTCACTACTATATAGGCCATTTCAATGCTTTTTACAAAAATTTAAATGATAAATGTGAGGAATTATTTTTATATACAGATTTCCAACAGAAAATAGAAGGGGGAGTGGTGGGACTCAAACTGGGAATGCCTTCTCTTTGGGCGAAGGCTCTACCACTACGCTATTGCTATTTTGCTTAATTTGCATATAAGTTTCTTATTATCCTCTTCTGTGTCTAAACTGCTAACTGTAGCTAAGCAATGGGCAAACCCACGCAAACACAAGCAAATACGGGCAGCTATATCGGAAATAATAATAAAAAAAAAAATGTTTACATTTTTAATTGTACAGGGGTTTAGAATGCTGGGGAGTGTAGTGTTGGGTATGTACACATTTGAGCGGACTCGCTCAAGTATGTAGACTTGCAGGGGCATGGATTTTTGGATTGTTCGTCAGTCCGACACGCCCCCTGCACTCGTGCATGCTCCGTTTTAGCCTTAGAGCTGAGGCAGCATGCCCTCATTAATATGCATGGCGTGGTGCCGTCTTACTCTTAGACTGGCTCTTCCATGTAAGACTAATTTAGTCTTACACGGAAGATTAGTCAATCCTGGGGATTGTGTTTCATATCCTTTCTTTGGCATTTATTTAGTTTTATTTTTGCAGTAAACAGTAAAAGCATAAATTCTAACACACCAGTAGTTTTGTATTTACTGTCTTTTACAACTGTCTTTAAATGTTTTAAGTAAATTTTCATACTTCTATTGCCACTAGTTTTATTATTAAACCTACTGGTCTGTGAGTGCAATGATATTCAATATCATCTTTTAACTGTCTAAACAGCTAACCACAGTGTCTTACCTGTTTAAACATGCTACACAATAGTTTCCTTTGTAAGAGGTGCCAGAAGGTCAATATACTCAAGAAGGTTGCCTGGTATTAAATTTGTCTTGTACCTCTATAATTCTTTTTTCTTCATCTTCCGTTCTATGCAGTGGAATGTATAGGTCACCAAAAATAGATAAAATTATCATTTGGACAGAGTATCTCAGTCTCTTTAACAAAAAAGTTAAAGGACACAAATTCTAGATCACAATTGTCAGAAATTACTGACTGGCTTTTTATTGCCTATATCAATCGTAAAACAATGACGTTATAACTGAAAATAAAAACAGGAGTAAGAATGTGAAAATTATGAGTATGAATTGTAGATGATGTTTATGTTGATGTCTTTTGTTAAAGTACTGCAATTATGTGAGTATATTAATAAAAATCGCTCAAATTGCTGAGACACATTACATCTGAACAAGCTGTAAAACCTATTGTTTGTCAAAATGTTATGTCCTCAACCCATTAAACTAAGTAGAAAAGGACAAAAAGGTCCTTCTATGACTTATCAGAACAAACAGATCAGAATAAAATGTTTTATATTATCGGTTATACATTTGGTCTATACAGCAGTATTACAAACTGATGTGGAAAACCAATCAGCTCAGCACATATTTCCCTTTTTCTAAAGTTATGTTCTAAGTTCATATTAAGCTAAGAATTAAACACAACTAACATGCACCAGCTTGAATTTGTATAAAAATAGAACCTATTACACTAGTGAAATATTAAAGTAATGTAATTTAATGAATAGACATTATATTAAGTGCTGCAAAGTATTCACAGCATTGACTTGTAGGGAAAAATAGCTTATATAGTTTCCAAAAGTTATAGAAAGGTCAATGATTATAACCCCTCCCCCAAGGCTGTAGGTTACAAACAGCATGTGCTGTTAAGGTTCAGTTCTTATTCTTGTTCCTCACATCCTTTCAGTCTTTTTATTCCCTTTATTCCTTAATGAGCACAGGAGAAGTAGTTTTGAGATGTGTCCGTTCTTTCAGGTATCCAGAAAAATTAAATAATTTCTTGCAAATCCACAGTGACTTCTCTTTAGACAAGTTCATTCAAGCAGAACTTGTCTGGTTTCCTTTTTAGATAAACCTCATCTTCTTCACTACGAAATGCATCTCCTTGTCTCTGTGGATGACCAAGGCACTGGTTGCAGGAATGTGAAATATCACAGTTCTTAGTTTCTTTGCGAACGTTTACAGAGTATACCAGTCTTTTAACTGTCACTGTGTAGTTTTGGGTTATTAGCTCAGCAGAATGTGGACTGATGAAATGACAACCCCTCCTGAGAAGTTTCTCTACAAGTACAGGTCTTTTGCAAAGAGGAGGGAACATTGGCATGTCTTTTTTTTCATTGCTTTTGATTTTGCTGCAGGTTGCAGGTGTAAACGCGTAACTCTTTTTAGTGTCATTTCATCCATACAGAAATTGTGATTGCTGGCATGCGTGTTTTTTTTCTGTTCACTCAGATCTGACACATCTTGGGTTTGTGGTTTGTTATTCTGTATGAGTAGCTTAAGCAACTTCTTAATGTTTTGTTATTTTCTAGCTTTGATTTACATCACACAAGATGTTATCAATAATATTTACTGCTCCAATGAGGCCTTCTTACATCTGTGCAATGGCTGCTTGGTAGACCTCCATGGGACAATGTCATGATGCGACAACACAATCCCAAATGACATTAACAGACGTCGATACTGCACCAACGGAGTGCTAGTGGTACTACGTTTAGGATTTTAGTTACCAGAATCTATGGCTGACAATTAGCACTGAGAAAAAAATTGCTCCAGAAATCATTGTTCCTTCTTCCTCAGATAGAATGTGCTATTATTTGATTGCTTTGTTGATGCTGTGTGTGTCACAGAACATTTTTATTTTGATTATCTATACCACAGTGACTATACTATTCATCAAGTTAGTTGGCTCAGATCCCTTGTGAAAACTCACATTTCTCTTTTCTTCCCTGTTTGAGTCTCTGACTCATGGCCCTTAGTGCTCTGCATGGAGCATGAGCAACTGGTGCTGTCTCTGTAATCAGCCTAATATGGTATGGTCCTGGAATGCAATCCACCCCAAGCATGGAACATGAGCAACTGGTGCTGTCTCTGTAATCAGTCTAATATGGTATGGTCCTGGAATGCAATCCACCCCAAGCATGGAACATGAGCAACTGGTGCTGTCTCTGTAATCAGCCTAATATGGTATGGTCCTGGAATGCAATCCACCCCAAGCATGGAACATGAGCAACTGGTGCTGTCTCTGTAATCAGTCTAATATGGTATGGTCCTGGAATGCAATCCACCCCAAGCATGGAACATGAGCAACTGGTGCTGTCTCTGTAATCAGTCTAATATGGTATGGTCCTGGAATACAATCCACCCCAAGCATGGAACATGAGCAACTGGTGCGGTCTCTGTAATCAGCCTAATATGGTATGGTCCTGGAATGCAATCCACCCCAAGCATGGAACATGAGCAACTGGTGCTGTCTCTGTAATCAGTCTAATATGGTATGGTCCTGGAATGCAATCCACCCCAAGCATGGAAAATGAGCAACTGGTGCTGTCTCTGTAATCAGTCTAATATGGTATGGTCCTGGAATACAATCCACCCCAAGCATGGAGCATGATCAACTGGTGCTGTCTCTGTAATCAGCCTAATATGGTATGGTCCTGGAATGCAATAAACCCCAAGCATGGAGCATGAGCAACTGGTGCTGTCTCTGTAATCAGCCTAATATGGTATGGTCCTGGAATGCAATCCACCCCAAGCATGGAGCATGAGCAACTGGTGCTGTCTCTGTAATCAGCCTAATATGGTATGGTCCTGGAATGCAGTCCGCCCCAGTAAATAAAGCAGCATCGTTTTCTGATCTCTTTATCTTGTCCGTTGCATTGATGTGCTGCATCTGGCTATGTAAGCTCCTTGCTCTTGCTGTCTGACCCTTTGAATTGCTGTGTCATTTAAAGGGCAATCTGACTTATGCTATTAGAATGCAAATTTAAGTCTGTGAGAATTTACAACTGTGCTTGTGTAATGTGGATATGTTTTCTCATGCATTGTTAATTCACATGTAATGCTAGCCAGTATGTTATCTTGTTCTCCAGTTGTTCTGCTAATATTTGAAACAACAGCTTGCACCTTTTAGTCACTGGCACCTTCATGTAGGAAACTTGTACCCACTTCTTAAGTATATAGCCCAATGTCATGGTCACACTACACTACAGAAAAGAAAACAGTAAAAAACAGTGAAAGTGGACTATCAGCTCCCACAATGCAAAGCGTTGAGATTGAATTAATGATGGCATTAACATTTTGGCATAAAGAATGATAATAAAACAGCATTAGTGAAACCGGAATATGCACATTTAAGTTCTGCCTGCCCTTTCAGTGACAGTTTGTGCCCAGAAAGGGAGAGGAGTGCAAACGTTGAACAGTTCAACTCACCGTGGAGTCCTAGAACTTCATAGGATCTCTTATTTAAAATATTACACTTGGCTCCTGCATTAAGCTTAAACACAATAGTTTGACTATTAAAGCAAAGCCCAGCCCAGTGATTCTGTCTCTTGCAATATCTGTGCACTCTTATGGTCTGTGATTTTACTCTATTTATACATCAATAGTTTTAACAAACAAATTTCCGACTGAATTTGTACTGTTGTTTAACATGCTTGTTGGTTCATTTTTTTCTCTATTATGGAACTCTTTGCATATGGCATCAGCACTTGGCCTCCTCGTTTCATGAACTTAAAATAGCTTAAATTTCTACATCGCCTAAATGCACAGTTAATTGTTAGGCAATCTCTGACTTTGGCTGTAAACACTTTCTTATAAAATTTCTGGTCAGGATTTCCTTGCCTTCTTCTGTCTTTCACTACAGCATCACTGCATGATTTCCTATTATTCCCTTCCTCTTTCACACTGTTTCATGCCTGATACACACCATTAGAGACAAAGATTTCCTTTTGCATAATCACTGACATTAAGCTCAGCTGCTAGCTTCTTAATTTACATATTTATTACTCAACTTCCTTTACAGTGAAATTTGAGAGATGAATCTTGACATCCACAATAAGAATACATAGTAGGTAGTTATGATTAGGGAGACACGATGATACTTCTTTGTAGTGCATGGAGTATGACATGTTTTACAGCTTTAAAAGCCATCATATACCAAGTATGGACAACAGACAGACACTCTGCAGAAGCGGAAATATCTGTCTGATGAGCAATTGGCTTTTAAAGCTTTTTGATACGTCAGGTTGCCATATTTTCGTGCGTGATATTGAAGTCTATAACAGCCTTTAAACCTGTGAGAATACTGTGGATGTTCTTTTGTGGTGGCTGAAGTGATATGGCATGAGACTAGAGCTTAACTGTATTGAAAGGTGCTTAACAAAAGTTTCTTACGCACCTTTGCATCTTTCCTATTTCAGAAAAGTGCAAGTTGTCTTTTTCCTGAATTCAGAACATAATCATGGTCCTCCATGCACCACTCACACACACACACACACACACACACACACACACACACACACACACACACACACACACACGTATATAGATAGACAGATACATACACACAACACACACACACACACATATATATATATATATATATATATATATATAGATTATATACATATATACATATATATATATATATATATATATATATATGTGTATATATACATATGGGTCTACCTGAAAACACTGAAAGTGCACAACGCTGATGATGAGAACACCGACACCGGAAGATCGACAATGGAGAAGACCGACAGTTGAGAATCCTGACGCTGAGAATACTGACATGTTAAGGTAAGTGTGCGATAGGGACGGACGTTAGGGTCAGGATGTTAGTAAGTGTATGATAGTGATGGGCGTTAGGGTAGGGTGAGGGTCAGGTAAGTGTGCGATAGTGACGGCCTTTAGGTTTAGGGGCAGGTTAAGTGAGTTAGGGTTAGGGTGCGGGTAAGGTAAGTGTGCGATAGTGATGGACTTGAGGGTTAGGGGCAGATTAAGTGAGTTAGGGTTAGCGTGCGGGCAAGGTAAGTGTGCGATAGTGACTGAGTTAAGGATTAGGGGCAGGTTAAGTGAGTTAGGGTTAGGGTGCGGGTAAAGTAAGTGTGCGATAGTGACGGACCTTAGCATTAGGGTTTGGGTTAAGGTTAGTGCATAGATAGTTGTTAATATAAGGTTCAGTGTAGGTTTGTAAGGTTTTTGGTGTGCTTGTGTTGTGTGTGTGTTTTTCAGGAAAGGTATTTGTTTTGCTGATTGTCGGTATTTTGGTTTGTTGGGCATGTGAAGTTTCGTGTTTTTGAACTTTCTTTTTTTGTCATTTTTTTTAGTGTCAGTTATTCCGTTGTCAGTGTTTTGGCGTGTCGGTGTTATCAGGTAGACCCATATATATATATATATATATATATATATATATATATATATATATATATATATATATATATATATATATATATATATAGATATATAGATATATATATATGTATATATATATATATATATATATATATATATATATATATATATATTTATATACACACACACACACACACACACACACACACACACATGGATAGATACAGTTATATAAATATATAGCTATAGCTATGGATATCCATCAATACTGCACAGACCAGCTGCATGCCGGATCCTCATGAAGTGCATCACACTCATTGGTCTCATGGTCCCATTTTCTTTCAGATCACTCTTATTTCCTGATCACATTACCATCCTGTGATTCCACCCCCCCCAACTTTAACTCACTTTTTTCTGACCCTACATTTACCAGATCTGCATGCATGCATAAGGTTTTTGTACCAAATAAGTATGGTCTACAGAGTTAGAGGAATGTATGTGTGATGACTGTGCCCTGGCCCAGCAATCAAGGAGCCTCAGTCCTCACCACTAACACCAGGGAGGTCATCTCCTAGAAGAGGAAAGGATAACTAATACACACAGTAAAGTACAATTTGCCTTAAGTGCACACAGAGATCACAGTCAGTCTGGGGCTGGTTGTTCCCTTGCTCTCCAGGTCCCCAATATGACTCCTCACTGGCACAGCTATAGGGTCCAGATCTCAGCCTAGCTGGCAAGCTAACCTCCAGTACCCTCTTTGTCCAACCAGTGCTTCGTGTCCCTGCCCAGGTAGCTGACATGCCACACACAGACTGTGAGACGAGGTTATACAACCACACAGACTCTCCTGGGAAAAAGGCTGGCACAGGTTCTCCAGCTGTGCCCCTTTACCCAGGCTATACAGTAGTAATTGCTACCACCAACAGCTAATAAATATCAGCTACTCAAAGGCCCGTACAAGGGTGTCCAATTATTACTGTGCAATATTATTATCCAATGGTAGTACGACTAACAGTCAAGGCTTACTTTAGAGTGGCCTATTACAATGACCACTATAAATATGCTCTAGAGCTTATCTCTACACAAAGCAGTCACAGGTAGAAGGTTTTAAAAATATTTAATAATAAATAATTAAAACACAAGACAAAACTACCGCACCACAGATATATCTAAGAGTTCACAGACCACACAGAAACTTAAAATAATACAGTAGGACAGGTCTGATTTCAAAGAAAAATACCTAATTAATCTTTACTAGCTTTAACTATTCCTACAAGAAATCACAGTGCTAAAACTTACATGTGAGCATAAGGCAGAGTGCTGGTAAGTTAGATATCCAAAGTCAAAATGCTCTTTAGTCTCTTGTGAAAAATAGTATTTAAACATTACTAACAAACATGTCATAATACAGTAGGACAGGTCTGATTTCAAAGAAAAATACCTAATTAATCCTTACTAGCTTTAACTATTCCTACAAGAAATCACAGTGCTAAAACTTACATGTGTGCGTAAGACAGAGTGCTGGTAAGTTAGATATCCAAAGTCAAAATGCTCTTTAGTCTCTTGTGAAAAATAGTATTTAAACATTACTAACAAACATGTCTCCAAGGTCCTCCCCAAATTGCATATTTTTTGACTTAGGTTTTCCCAGTATTCATATTGCATCATCTTAACACCCGGTTTGAGTTCTCAGACCACAAACTGCATTATTTAGCAATCTAACACCTACTCAGAAACTTACAACAATACAAAGCATTTCACATATACATTCTAGCAGAAACTAGAGCAATAAAGCACCTTCCACATCTAAATTCTGGTCATAAACTTTAACCTTAAAACAATGGTCCTGAAACCTTCATCCAGCCACACTGGAGACAAATTGTAAAACATTAAAGAGATTCATAAGATCTTTTCAACTTAGAAAGACACATTTGAAATACTTGGCTTGATTTTCCTTACAGCAGATGGCAATGTTGCAACAATCTCAAAGTTCACATTTTACAGTGTTTTCTTACATTTAAAAACACAAGCCTGTAGTTTACATTTATTTATACAGTTGATAGAATTATGTATCAAATTCTATTTGACTAGGCTGGCAACCTTCGCCTATCTCTCCCCAGTCGTCACAGTATGTAATGTGTAAAGTAACTGTATAGCAGCATATTCATGAATCACCATGGTGCACCTTATTCAAATGTTGCTCATGGGTGTGTTTCAACTTAGTACCAACAGCAGCACTGTCAGCACTGGGAGGTGAGTAAGTAGCTTTTGGAGAATCAGCATTAAATACATGTTTAGAGGAAATGGGTTGAGTGCCCCTGCAAACAAATGAGCAACATTAGGTTATTATGGGAGCTCAGGAAAATAATCTGTACTTTATTATTATTATTATTATTATTATTATTATTATTAAGGAGGTGGTTAGAAAAATGAGCAGCAGAACATTAAGCATTAGGCAAGAAAGAGGAGGTACTCTAGATATCAGCATTAGTATATGTGCATTATAAGGAAAAAAGAGAAGGGGAATTCCAAACATAAGCATTGCTATAGGTACATTATTAGGTAAGGCTTGTGTCCCTGTTCATAAGTGTGTGTGTATATATATATATATATATATATATATATATATATATATATATATATATATATATATATATATATATATATATATATATATATATATATATACATATATATATATGTATATATATATATATATATATATATATATATATATATATATATATATATATATATATATATATATTACAGGTTAGGTAATGGAAGGTTATAAGGGGTCCGTGTTCCCTGACAGCAAGTATATATATTTCAGGTCAGGTGGTGGAGACCAGTAACACTAGACAATAAGCACTTCATGATAATTTGTTAGGCAGGAAACAGTTGATTTTTAGAGATGAGTTTAATCATACTTTATCATAGGAGAGGGTGTACTGGTTGAGCACACTACTGTGGTGCAGCTAAGAATCAGTTTTTTTTCCTCACTGGACCTGCTACAAACTTTACTCATTTGGCCTACTTTTTCTTTTGGAAGTAAGAGTTGGATATCTCTGGTCTAGGTTAGAGTCCTACAACGCATTCCTTCCTGCCCAGGGTGCTTTATTAGCAAATTTGCTTCCTTGCTTTGGTGAAGGTTGTGTTATACAGAACAGACCATCTTACCTGTCAAGTGAGGCAATCAACCTTCCCCTATGGAGCACTGCCTCTCTCTCTTGGAGTGGATCCTGAGCTCGACTCCATGATGCTGGCTTCAGACAGTGTCTCTCTACATGGTCTTTCAGTTTCTATGCAATCATGCATGTATACAGGCAGCACATGCTCACAGGCTCATGCTCTACTGCTGCAATGTCTAGTGCTCCTACTAGGTGTCACTCAAGAGGTGAGCCAGGCTGCTAATTTTAGTTTTGTTCTGAAATGTTACTGCCAGCAATGACTCATCTTTATCATTAGTGGTAGCCATTTCCATTGCAGAGACAGCTCTACCACAGTGGGGTATCTCTCTGGCCTAACACAAATAAAAGTAAGGCATTCTGGGGGAGAGGCATACAATAATGAGTCATGTGCTCTCAGCCACAAATGCCTGTGTTAAGTGAGTTACACAGCTAAGTGATTTATTGAACCACTCAGCTGTGTAAGTTACCACCACTGGCTGTGTTAATTAATCACATTCATCCATTAGTTTCAGTGAGTACAATCAGATTCGATGCAAATGTTGGGGAGTTTAGCCTACAGACAGAATTGCGGGAATGCATGGGTGTATATGTGTGGGACTGCATATGTGAGTATATGCAGAGTTATGCGTCGTCTCAGGTGAGAGAGAGAGTGAGTGTGTGTGTGTGTGTGTGTGTGTGTGTGTGTGTGTGTGTGTGTGTGTGTGTGTGTGTGTGTGCGTGCGTGTGTGTGTGTGTGTGTGTGTGTGTGTGTGTGTGTGTGTGTGTGTGTGTGTGTGTGTGTGTGTGTGTGTGTGTGTGTGTGTGTGTGTCTATCTGTCTGGGTGGTCAGTTAGAGGATAGGTGTTTGTGTGTGTATGGATGAATGGATGAGTATGTGCATGAGTGTAATCAGGTGTGTGTGTGTGTGTGTTTGTGTGCGTGTGGTAGAGGTGACACTATACCTCTCACCTCCCTTACACTAATGAGCAATGGCTGTAATATGTGGGTAAGTATAGATTGCAGGGACAGTTTAGATATTACTTGAAATCACTTAAGTTAATATAACAGATTTTGCAGCAAGAAGTTGCAAATGAAGCATAAGATGTATGAAAGTAATGTCTGGCATTAATGACGGACTACATTCATCCATGTCAGGGACACTAATATTATAAGAGATAAAGTCATGGATGCCCTGTTCATTCAGGGGCAAGTGACAGATACGGAGGTGCCTGTGTGTGCTTGAATGTGTATATGTATGCTGGGATTGAATGAGGGGTGTGGCTATGCCAACTCAATGCATATGCCAAAGCAGTGATTATTGCAGCAAGGTACTTATCAGCGCTTGTTGTAATGGCTAAGCAATTCAAAGACATGCAAATTATCTGACAATGAGGTCTTTCCTTCTTGCTGATAATGTGTCTCTGAATTGTTAATTTCACTGATCATGTTTAATGTTATTAGTTCGCTTCTTAATAGGTTTTAAGCTTCTCATAAATATTTAGTAGAAGAAACTGCCACCTTTGACTATAACTAAAATACAATAACAAAAGATGTTAAGTGTAGTTATGCTTTTTGCAGCTAGCCTTTTTCAGAATCCTGTCCTTTGTCTACAGTTCTTCGTTAGTTATTAGTCTTTTGTGGTCAGTTTAGTCAGTATCAGCAGCAGGCAGAATACGACACAGCCAACCATGACCCCTTAACATCTTTGTTATTTTAGTTATAGTCAAAGGTGGCAATTTATTCTACTAAATATTTATTAGAAGCTTAAAACCTAATAAGATGCGAACCAATAATATTGGTATCAGAGTCCTTCAGGCCATCTATAGCATTACACAGCCTATGCCAAATACAGTTATATGCCCTGTAACAGACAATTTAGTACTTTTGAAATGTGAAGTACTAAGAAAACTGCATACACAACTTCTCTGTTAGATTTAATATGATGGATATGCTAAGATGTATCAGGTCTATGATAAGCTAGTGTTTTGCTGCCATAAAAGATTATGGTCTCTTTATATACGTGATTACAAATATCGAGGAGGCTAGTCCCAATTTAAGCTGCAGCACTTGTTATCTTCTGTCCATTGACATGGCAGTATAACTCTAACTCTTAGCTTGAGAAATATGAACAAAGCCAAAAATAGTGGGGGGGGGGGACAAAGGCATATAAACAGGGACAGATTTTAAAAATTATAAACTAGAAAGATGACAGAATAAAAGGTTTTTGATTAGCATGCATTTTCTGTAGGATATGAAGTCTGAAACTCAAATTTCTGTCATTGCCTTCCATCCTTGATGATTTGCCAGAAAACCACAGATGTTATGAGGAACAAAGTAAAAATATCAGGCAAAAATCTGGACATTCTGTGAAAATCTGGGCAGTTGAGAGGTATGCATGGCAGTTTCTCATGCAGGTTTATGGAAATGTTGTCAGCTCTTTGCCAGACAACATTAACCATGTTATGGATTATTGTGTTCTCTAAAATATGTGTATATAGATAAAGGTTTAAAATAATCTGTTTCTTTTGCTTGAAATTTTGTGTTCTCTGAGTCCACTCACTCACTCACTCACTCACTCACTCACTCACTCACTCACTCACTCACTCACTCACTCACTCACTCACTCACTCACATAATATTTCTTGTAATTCTCAGTTTTTCATAGGAAGCTTGGGAAAAGAACAGCAGAATCCTAGATTTATAAGTACTTTTAAAATATAACACTGCAAATGTATGTACATCAACAAGTTTAAGTGAGTGTGTGTGTGTTTATGTGCATGTGTGTGTGTGTGTGTGTGTGTGTGTGTGTGTGTGTGTGTGTGTGTATGTGTATGTGTATGTACATTTGTGCATGTGAGCTATGTACTATACGTATTGCCAAAATTGTGCAGTTTTATTCACATTTCTCATATTGCTATTCTCACTGAAACAAAGTACCCATTTTATGCAAGTCCTAAACCTACCCCCTCCATAAATCCACTCATCGGAAATCACACAATATGTGACATTTGCAGCCATCTGCCACTCAGACATGGTATCGTGTGCAGTGCAGTAGTTTAGGAAACATGACAGAGTATGTCTTGCACTGTGTCAGTCTCTTCTGGCTGAAACAAGCCTCTTAAGCCTCACACAAGATGTACATACAGCATTCCATGCTTAAATACATTTCCGTGATAGTCTCACCTCTGCGTTCTTGTTTCATAAACTGCACATCAGATTGACAAGCCTCACAAGTTATCTGTTGCATCAAGGTAGGAGAACAGATGGCGAATACACAGAGTTCATGGAGAGATCAGAGCTCCCTCAGCAGAGCTCCCAGGGTACCCATTATACATGCCTCCGTCTCTGCCATTGTTATGCTACCAGGCTGAGCTCTGGCTCAGAACATGGACTCATGCTGACAGAAATGAAATAAATTGTGTCAGCTAAACAGAAGTTCTGCCAAATTATTTCAGTAGCTCTAGATGTGTTCAAATGGAAGACAGGGCCTGATGTAAAGGCCTATAAAACCATTTGAAAACCATGCTTATTGTCTCCAATTTGCTTAGCTTCGTCAACTAAAATAAAGTCACTGTAAAGGATTTATAATTTTATCTAAAGAGACTATTTACATATGTGTGATATTTACTAAAAAAATGAAAATTGCATTTGTAATGAGCTCACACAGCCATGAACTGCATCATAAAACCATAGCTATAATTGTAGATGACAAAGTCATTCCATGGCATGGTAACAAGAAACAGGGCAATCACCATCAGTTTTAATTCAGTAATATAGAGGCTGTTTCTCTTGGTGGCAAATAAGGGGATACAGACTTTCCATTAATGGGTTTCATTTAGCAGATGATACTCTCCACACATTACAGCTTTATTTTTAGAGATGAGTGGCAAAATCCATTGACTAATAGCTCTTGTTTCTGCAGTTCACAGATATCATGCTTATAATGATAACTGAATATGATCTTTATTTTTTCTGTGAAGTAGAGAAAGTTACACACACACTTCTCAGTAGTCAGTATTTTGGTATTCTTAAAAGAATGTACTATCTGCAGAAAGACACATCAGTTTGGAAAATGATAAATGCAAGACTTTACCAACAACATGCCAACCTATACTATTTTGAGGAAGGAGAATTTCAACAAGACTTCTGAGAACAACAAAATGTTAAAGCTGAGAATTATTATGCATGTACTCATCATGACCATGCAATTTAGAATAACGTGTTATTCATGGAAAATTTTTGTTCCCCTTCCCACTCACCGCATCTAATTAAGGACAGTAAAGTTATTCAGAATTGTCTTATATATAAATTGTGTTCTCTTCCCTATACAGTTACTCCAGCCTGAGGCCCAAGTTGTTATGACAGCTTGTATGAAGCAGAACAATCCTTTCAAAAAGGTAATTATCCTGCAAATGCATCATCCACAAAATCATTACTATACAGTGTGGGTAAGCATGTGTAAGTCAGATCCTTGTAAAGTCAGCTCACAGCCATATCTACACTTGAATGGTCACCACCAGCCCTGGTCTTATCACTTTATCCAGATGTTCGAGTCCAAAGCAGCTGGTGACTTTCTATCCAGTGTACATACAATCCGCCGTGAAATGCATCACCGGTTTAATCAGTCTGGAAATTATTCAAGAAGGACTGAAGGAAAGTGTCAAGAAAACTGTTGCTATAACAACCACGCATCTTCAATGAACTCTTGGTCTAGCGATGGGACAACAAGCTGTCTACTTGGTGTTGTGGAGATGAACAGAAATGATGGATATGAAACAGTGTGTGATGTTTCATGGATCAGCTGGCTGGACTCTGTATTTCTTTCATCAGTGGTAGTTCATTCTCTGCAGTTTTGTATTTTAGCTGAGACTAGTCCCAGGGGAGCATGCAGCCCTGTGTGAACCATTGATGCTTACATGAACTGGCCCTGTTCCACAGTGAGCAGACCACATGCAGCCCTGTGTGAACCATTGATGCTTACATGAACTGGCCCTGTTCCACAGTGAGCAGACCACATGCAGCCCTGTGTGAACCATTGATGCTTACATGAACTGGCCCTGTTCCACAGTGAGCAGACCACATCCATTTAGCAGATTTGCATTTGTGTGAGTCAGTGACTGCAGAAGAAAAATTGTTCCTGTAGTATGAACATGCTAGACTAAAGCTCTCATTCTTGCACTGGTCATACTAGTATTAGGTTACCAATAAAAATCCTCCCTGGAAAGACACCACCTAACCATCTGATGATGTGGTTTATAAAGTAACAGTGACAACTGCAAAATAATCATACCCGCTGGGGGCACTGACTGCATGTGCGCACTAGGCTCAATCTTGGTTCAGAATCCAAAAAAGCCTCCTTTTTCCACAATACCTTCAAAAAAATGCTATCACTACTTACAGTTGTTTTATACTGAGAATCGTGATGGTAATAAATAAGGGAGTGCCCCATTTAAAATTAAAACCAATTAATATTTATAACATATTACAACTTCTGACCTTCTCAAAGGTACTTTCAGAATCCACCCATCCCGATGCAAAAAACGGATCCACTCTTGCCCCATTAATTCCATATCAGGATCCAGAGTATTTCCAGCAAATTCTTGAACCTACCACTGTAGTAATTTAAATAAACTTTTCTTTCTTTACAGGGAAGATATTTTACTCATTGTAATCCTTACATTTTGTATTTGAAGAAACTGTATTACAATAATAGTTTTATAGAGCAAAGCATTTTCAGCTGTAATCCGCCTTAGAATACTTTATATATGGTATGGGACACAATTACAATGAATTTATTTTAAGTAATTGTGCAGTATGAATTTGTTAAGCAGATCCTGCAAGAGCACAAAATGGTGCAGACCAAGTGATGGCCACCTGCAATCATAAGCTCTCTGACTGCACGCTACACAGTAAATAACCTCCAAAAATGCTTTCACTTTAGCACTATAGCCTAATGAATGTCACAAAATACTCATCCCATGTAACTGGTTTGTTATCTGCTTCCTGATGGGAATCAAATGTGACACCTGTCAGTTCTGTGGAGAGCATGTTATGGTCCCAACTGCTCCCAGTCTGGATGCTGGGACCACCAGCTGGGAAGGGGTGGGACTGAATGACTGAGGCTAAGTTATGCATTTTTTTTGGAGTGGGGTTAGTTTACAGAGTCCTTCACAGATGTACAATGGGGGGCAGAAGTGTAGATGGAGCTCCTGGACTACAGATACATATATGATGTGTGTGAGTCTTCATAGCACTCTAGCTGAATTGTGATTGAGAGTGTTTGAACCATACACCCACAATGGCCCAGCATAACAAGCATAGCATAACACATTTCTGCCAACCGAGGAGCATTTTAGGAGCATTCAGAAAAATTTCTAATGCCTACTGAATACAGGCCTTGTTCCCTCTCCTCGTATCTTAGATCACTAAGTCAGAGGAACTAATGGGTCAGTAGGGATTCAAGGTTTTGAGATTTGTAGGGGATGGTAGTCAGAAGATTATGTGGAAAAACAAATATCAAGTCTAAATGTGAAATGGTAAACAATGAACAAAAACATCTTATATGTTAAACTTACTTAAAAAATTCCGAACAGTTTAATTGTAAAGAGGAATTGTTAGAACCAGATGAGGCACAATAAATAAGAGTGAATGTTTCTAGAAAGCTGTGACATGTTAATGCCACACATAATTTATGGATAACATTAATTGCTTCAAGAAGATCACCACTGTCTATCGGTAAAACAAACAATTTTTTCTTGAGAAATGGCACTTATTCTTCATCCAATGGTGCACATACTACTGCCTCATTGTTTCCAGCATTACATTTTATTCATTTTTTATTTATTTATTCTTCATTGACTGTATTAGTCCTACTATGCCTGTGTCCTTTTTTCAGAGAAGACCCAAGGTGGTATTCATTCTGACTAGAAGAAATTTGGTCAGGCGACTGGGGAATTGCCTTGACTCTTTTTCAATAACTGCTGTGGGTTGTTTTATATCCACCTGACCTATCACAAAATCAGGCAGATGGGGCCTTAATTTAATATGTCATACAAGCTAAAGGTATTCTGCTGACCCCTGCTTTACAACTGTATATATATTTTAAATGGACAGTGTAAATAAATGATCTGTTTTTACACAGCTATCAATTCCATGTGCTGATATCTTTGACCAGGTAAAACTGGCATAAAAGTGCTTAGGTAGTTACTAAGCATGCAGTTCAGGAGACAAGCATAGCCCAAGTATTCAATTGCCTCAAAGCACTGTTTGGTTAAGTGACTTGTTCAAGGTCGTCACACAGTAGGCAAGTGAAGACTGAGGGAATCAAACCTTGTACCAAAGGAAGTAGCTTGTTAACAGCTCATAGCCTTAATCCTCTGTGCTGCCAGCATGTTGTCAAAAGTTGTTTATATTTGCTTGGAAACAGGAATAACAAATTAAATTACAGGTTAAATCATAACTCAAAAAAATTGCAGCGTATTCAGTTTTAGTGGAATTGCCAATGCTTAACCCAACTTCTAATATTACATGGATGTGTGCAGCTCTACAAACATTAGTAAATCACAATAAAATTACCCTCAGGTTTTACTTGCTAGCAGGCTCGCCTAAACCTAAAATGTAATTGATGGTTTGTTAATAATGACCTTATAAATTTACCTGTTGAATTGCATTTTGTAACTAATTTCTGTGGTGGGCTACTGTCACAGTGACAATGTATGTGACCCAGAGAAATTTGATGTACTTTGGCAGACTACATTTTCTTGACTATTGTAAATATTCTAATTGCAGCCTCTTGAAACAGCAAAGTGCACTATTAATTTGCATACTTTAATTCCTCATACTTTCTAGTAATTCATTCTCAGCTGTTACATATACTTTATTTGCTGAACTAAAGGCAGATGCATACGTATTGCTTCTCAGTAGAAGATTCATTTTATTTATGGAATTGTTGCATACATTATAAATTAAATACTACTCATAATAACACATAAGAACAGAGAAACTTAGAACCACAACAGGTGGAAACACGTGGCAGAATCACTCATTTTTCCACTTTATTTAGCGCTTTCGTCCACTTAGAGCAGGACTTCATTAGAATAAAATACAAACCAAAAACTCACACTTAAGTACTCCAGAGAATGTAACCCCTGCCAGCAATAAACAATCATCTCAAATGGTTAACAGTGAAAACTGCCCTTTCTTCATGTTTCCTATTAAATACATAAAAAATATGTAAGAAATGCTAAAACACAGGCATGTACATAAAAAATATTGAACTTGTAAAACCAACAAATAATAACTAGTCCTATACAGTAAGTTTAACCTGTCAACAAAAAAACACTGAACTAATAGATATGTTCTTGTTCAGACCTGGATACATAGCGGCATTGGTGCGTAGTTGCCACTCTAGTTCTTTGCATTCCAAAAAGTCATCTGTCAGACCATCCCTCTGGCCAAGGTCAATGTGGTCAATGATAATAAATTTAAAAGAATGCCCATCGTATTCAGAAATATGGCGGTACACCTTTTTGTGGATGTCATACATATGTTTATAAACTCTTTTCCTAAAGCTATGTTTAGTTTTCTCAATATAGAAACCTGGGCATTCTTGACATACTGCCGCATAAACTATACCTTTTAAACTACAATTATATCTCTTTTTTATCTTGATTGTAACAACCAAACATTTGATACTTGCTAAGATATAGATCTGTTACAGGTTTATTTTAAATAGCTTAGGAAAACTATTTGCACACAAAAACCTAAATCAATTCAGTAACGTCTAGCAGATTTACAGAAGTTATAGACATTGTCATGTCAACAAGAATGCTGTTTTGAAACAATTTTGCCATTTTTGTTTGGAAATCAGTTACTCATCACTCATTATTCTTCCCTGAAAAAATTCCATACTGTTCTGTGAAAAATATGTAATGATTTACAAGTTTGTAATGCTCAATGAATCCATTTTATTTTAGATCTAATATTTCCTGTCCATTATCTCAAGCAATTCATAATGTGTGGTCTTTGCTTAAGGAGTTACTCATCTCACATTAATTTATAACAACCATACTCCCTGACACAAATGAAATCAAATATAAGAAAGACAGTAAATAACAAAATAATGATTAAAGGCTAATTACAAATTTAGCATCTTTCCTGACTTTGATGACCATATAAATTTCATAGCAGTAGACTTCAGTTATCTATTTTATCAGTTATTCTTACTATCTTATATTTTGAAAGAGTTATTTTACATTATGTTCATACATTCAAAACATACAAGACAGTGCTGTTAGTATTAATGTGCCCCATTTATTACGCATTATAGGATCATAGTATCATAGGAGGCTACTAGTCTAATGACCTTAGGGCCCTTACAAGCCTAGCCAAATGTATCCTTGTAACCACAATCAGCACTTATTGCCCCTCTCCAAGAGGGACACAGGTAGAACCCCTGGGGTGAATTTATGGTTATCCATCCAATCGTCCAGATTGTGTTTGAAGAAAGCCAATGAGGTGCTGTGTTTTACATGAAGTGGGAGTCCATTCCAAAGTTGTGGTGACCTCTGGGAGACAAATCTGTCCCTCCAGCAGGTTCTACTGATGTCACATACCAGGTTAAGGTCTTTAGAGTGAGTAACCCACATACCATTTGACTTGTGGATGTGCAATATTTGTAATAAAGCAGGGTCAGAGATCGCCTTATATGCAAGGCAGAGGTCGCCTCTGAGTAGTCTGTATGAAACAGAATAAAGTGACAGTGATTTCAGTCAATCCACATAGGATAGCTGCTGAAGACCTTGAATTTTCCTTGTGAGGAACCTATGCGGTCTATCCAATTTCTGCAGGTGCTTTGAAAGGTACATACCAAAAGGAGCATTGCACTCAATTATTGGCCAAATGACTGAAGAGTACAGGGAGTTGATAACTTCTCCTTTTCTCGAGGCAATGCCCTTACTTATGAGATGAGCCATTTAGAATGCCCTTCTTACCACCATGGAAACATAGTGATCAAAGGCAAGGTTGCTGTCAACCTGAGTGCCCAGATCTCTCATCACTAACTGCGTCCTTAGGTTATTGCCATCAATGTGGTCATTTGCTCATACCAAAAGGAATGATAATACCTTTTTTTCATTAAGTTTAAGGCCATTACCTTGGCACCAGTCATTTGCTTGCATAAGACCTTCTTGAAGGATATTGGCATCATTTGGAGATTCTATCACTGCACCCAGTTTGCAGTCATCAGCAAACTTTTTCAGCCATACTCAGTTGGTTTTATCTAGTACTTCCAGAGAAATAGATTTCAAACAGTAGAGGTCCCAGGACCGATCCCTGTGGAATGCCACTTATTATGGGTCTCCTGTTGAAGGTGGATTCTCCTATTTTGACTGTATGAATTCTATCAGTGAGCCAGTTTGCAACCCACCTTGCAATATACATACATACATACATGCATACAAATATTTCAAGAACAGGCATAAAAAGTCCTTCTAGCTTGCCAATATACCATAATTGTTCTCATAATAAGTGTCCAGGCTGTTCTTAAAAATATCTAAACTAGTACTTGCTTTAATGTAATTTGGCAGTGTGCTCAATGCATCAGCTACTCTTTCAGAGAACCAATTAGTACACTTCTCATTCCTATAGAGTCTTCTACATAGGTTGTCTGAAGATTCTTTAGTACTTTCTGATAACCCCAAACATTCCCAGAGGTAGTTGTCTCTAAATGCCCTATATACTTAAATAAGATCTTCTCTTAGATATCTATAAGAGACACTGCACAAGTTCAGATATTTTATTCTTTCATAATAACTTAAATGTTTACATCCATGGATACCTTGGTATATTTCCGCTGTACTCTTTCCAGTTTACTCATGCTTGTTTTCTTATAGGGTTTCCATATTGTTATTCCATACTCAAGTTTGGGTCTAATGTAACTAAAAAACAATGACTTCATCAGTTTTGATTTCCTAGACTTTATAAATCTTTTTATACAACCTATAGCTCTATAACTATCATTAGCCAATTGGTTGATATGATTAGAAAAACCTCATAGCTGAATCTAGCTATATACCGAGGTCCTTAAATGAGTCTACAGTTTCAATCGCTGTGTGTTGTATCAAATACTCACCTTTCAGTTTATGTCTCCCTAATCTCATATGCTTAGATTTTGATGTATTTATCAGCATATTATTCTCCTGTGTCAAATGTCAAGTTATCTTGCAGACATGCCTTATATGTAACACATGCAATCAGTTTACCCAATTTCAGGTCATCTGCATATAGACAGTGGAACACTTCAGATGAAAAAGTTAGGTCTGAAAGATACAGTCTAAACAAGTAACGGCCTAGGACAGAGCCCTGTGGGACACCCTGACCGTAACCATGGATTTCACCTGTCCAGTTGCTGTATCATACTTGCTATGTCCTATTTGTAAGCCATGCAGCTATTCATCTTATCAAGAGTACATCAACACCTAGTTGTACTAATTTATTGATTGGTGTTTCGTGCATGACCCTGTCAAATGCTGACGTTAAATCTATATAAATTACATCACAGCACAATTTTTCATTCATATCTGTTATATCGTTATAGATCATCATGTTACAGTTGATAATACATCTGTTTTCATCATATGCATGCTGATATATGGTTACAAGTCCTAACTTATCCGGTTCTGACAATAACTTATCCAATATTACCTTCTCCATTATTTTTCCACAACATGAAAGTAGACTTAAGGGTCTGTATGACTCTGGGTTTGTCATACTCCCCTTTCCCTTGAAGACAGGTTTAATAAGCGCATGTCTCCAATCTTGAGGAATCTTTCCATATTTATATGACCTAGTGAATAACAGATATAATGCTACCGTAAGTTCTTGCTGAAGTGTTCTCACATCATTGTTACTTAATCCGTCTCCTCCTTGTGCTTGGTTTGGATTCAGTTTCTGCAGTTCTTTTTCAATATAATCTAATTTTATTCCAGTATCTGGGCTTACCTGGATGTCACTAGGACAAATTATTACCCCTTTTGTGGAGCCAAACTGTTTTGCATAAGATATTGTAAATATATCTATAATCTGTTGTGTCTGATAATAATTTTTAGAATCTATGCTCAGTTTATCAGTTTGTGCGTCTTTACTCCTTCCACATCTTATGTATTTATAAAAAGGTTTCCTGTTATGCTCAATATCTTTATATAAATTTTCTTCAAATTTTTCTTGATCTTGTCTCACTATGCTTAATCTGTTTGCTCAGCTTGTTTATTTCAGTTTTCAAAGTTGTGGTTCGACCTCTCTTCCATTTCTTATATTTTTTTGTCTCTCATCTTAATCAGATATCTTGTTCTTATGAAAATATATCCCCCTGATGTTAACTTTTTTTTTGATTTTTTGCACTCAAAACAATTTCTCTTTCAAAAATTTTCACATTCCATTTGCAGTTTTTCCACTGAAGACCTCCCTCCAGTTAGTTTTACATAGTGACTGTTTTGCTTCCATATAATCTGTAATTAACCTTCTGTGCATTGGTTTAGATTTCAGTTTCCAGAATTATCTAGTGACAAATTAACCTTTATAACCCCATGATCACTGCGCATCAAAGCTGATAAAACTTGATTTGAAGTAACAGTAATTTCTTTAGGAACGCAATGTGTAGTATGTTACGTCCCCAGTAGATTTTTTTAACAATCTGAAGCAATTGTTGTTTCTGAATATACGTTGTGAATAATTTCCTTACTAACATTTTTGAATCAATATTATTATAGTCTGTTTCTGGTAAATTTAAGTCCCCAGCTAATATTATTTTTCCCTCCTGTGTTTCATGCAAGAAATGTATGAATTCTTCTAGGTCATCGACACTTGACTTTGGTGGTCTATACACTCCAGAAATTGTTATATGTTCCAGGGTTGTCTTTATTGTCACACTTACACAGTCTGTAGTATTGGTGTTATCACTGAACGTGTAATAATCACAGGTGTCATAATTATCCTTAATCGCTATCATAACACCTCCACCTGATTTTTTTGTTAGGGTTGATATCTAGCTGGGAGGGTTTGTCAATGATGCCTGAGTGAGGAATACTGTCAAATGCCTTGGCTAGGTCTAGGTAGGCTGTACCACTCATCCAGGGCCCTGGTGACTGTCTCACAGAAGTCCACCAGGTTTAAGAGGTATGTTCTCCCTTTGACAAATCCAAACTGGGTAGTATCTAGCGTTTAGAGAGTACCTATATCATTGTTGATAAGGTTCATGATCATTCTTCTCCATGGCCTTGAAGATAAGGCTAGTCAGGTTAATAGGTCTGTAGTTCCCCGGGTCAGTAGAAACACCACCTTTGTGCAAGGGTATAATGGTGGCTATTATCCATTTACCTGGGACAAATCTAGTGCTTAGACTGTGATTGAAAAGAGTACCTAATGGTGATGCTAATTCTTGTTTGAGTCCATGTAGGGCGCAGGGTGGGATGTTATCAGGTCACTTTGATGTGTTTTTGGCCTTAGAGAGAGTGTTTACGACCTGCTCTTCAGAGATACAAGGTAGGGCAAGAGATTCTCCTAGTTTTTAGCATAGACAAGGGTGTGGCTATCTACTTTTCAGAGTTGGAATCCATTTCTGTGGTCATTGTCTACATCCTACCAGTATTAATGTCTGATTCTTATCATTAGTCATTTATTACAGGTAACCACATATTATATCTGAGCTGCGAGACAATGTAACAAAAGGACATGCTTCACTTTCCCATCTTGATAATAAATACTCAGAGTATACCAATACAATAGTAATCTTAAATGATGTTACTAGTAACTGGTTTGCTTTATTTCCCATTGCTGCTGAAACTGTAAATACTAATTGTTGATAGGTTATAGAGTATTTAAATGTAAATGTACTGCACTGACAAAAAAAAAAAAAAAAAAAGAAAACATAATGAGAAGTAGAACTGTTTCCATTTTGTATTCTCTACTGAAAATGTGTTTACACTTCTTAGCCCTAGCTCAGAGCCATGATAATCTAGCTTTTAAAGCAAAATTCAAATCACTCTGTACAATGTACAATTTGTTTGTCAATGCTTTAATAGCCATGTCATTAAAAAAATCCATCTAATAGTCCTACAGTCTTCTAACACCTTTCCAGCATTGTATTTACATTGTTAGTTGAAAATTGTCTAATAAACTTCTCATGGTATATTATTTTGGTACAATAAGACATTTACTTATTATATTTAGACTCAACTTCTTGACATCACCGCTATTTGTTTAATAATATTACAGTGCTTACACTTTTACAACCTATGTTCTTCTGCATAGTATGCCTGAAAACGAATGGAACTGTCATTTGCAGAAAGCTCTCACTGACTGTAATTAATAAGTTAAGTTATTGGTTGCCCGAAGACCTTGATATGCATTACAGGCTGAGAGATGTGTTTTATCAATCACTGCAGGAGGTGTCATACACTTTATTTGCTTCATAGGGGTGCACATATCAAACTTCTCTTGAGGAGGCATATTTGTAACAGGATGGCTGCTCTCAGAAAATGTACTTGTGGTTAATTCAAGTTGCTCATCATATGCAAAACAATATATGTAGAATAGTTTACATTCACATTAGTCACATTAAAGCAAAAGTGTTTCAGTGTGGGTTTTACAGGTGGAGTTATTACTTCCTGAGGGAATCATTTATACATTTTTATGAAAAGGGAACACAGCATGATTAATGTTTTGATTTATTGCACACAGATTTATTTCCTTGACACAGATACAGTATTTGGAATAAAATAAAATATGAGCATTTTGAAAATTTGTGAATGAGAATTTAGACATGTTTTTCCATCTCTTTTGCCAACACAAGAGCAGTTATCTGGCCCTGTACAAAAAAAAAAAAAAACAAAAAACAATTCCTTTCAATCAGCTTGTTTAGGCATTTTTAACCAACACTTTTCTTCTTAAACACACATACTTCTTTCCAGAATAAACTCCCTGCAATACAATGTGTGCACCATTATGTATATAGGTGCCTGCCCTCTAGTAATATTTTCACTAGGCACTAAAAAATGTTTTTGCTTTAACAGTTCTTTTGCTGCACTCCATGTTACTTCTGTTCATCAGGCTCCTGAAAGATGACTTTGTTCTAGTCAGTGCCACTTAGATAGCAAGTGAATTTCTCAATTCATGAAGATATTTTGGAATCGAGGAGGCAAACATTGTTTGTATGCAGGAAAGTAATAAAGTTAAGTTTACTACGACTTGTCACAGTGCCTCATCACATAGTCATAAAAGCTGCACAATACATTCATTAGCAGCAAAATAGTTCATACTTAAATGTGCATTTCCCTTGGTGTGTTATTCAGTTGCTCTATTGCATGTCATTTTACTTTCATCCAGCTATGTATTGTGCTTGAATTAGTACTTCATTTTTTTAGATATATATGTAAAACTCAGCAAATTGTATGTTCTTTTTCCAGGTTTTTAGTTTGCCAACTGTAAAATGAGTATCATGGTCATTTTGCAGTTGTTTGGCAGTCTATACACAGATTCTGCACAGTAGCCTCATTTGGTGTTTGGTTTCATAACTATGAAATATACTCCCAATTGTTGATTTTAGGTTTAGGTAAAGTCTGTTTGTAACATTGTTGAATTATCTCAACTACTTTTTATCCTTATGCCATGACACCATGTTCCTTGGCTCACTATTTAGCATCTCTTCCCAAATTCCAAATATATTTACCCAGTAGGATCTCTTCCAAAATGCCCACTATATTTACAAACTCAGTTGATGATCATCTTTTACTCACCTTTATACAGCTCTTTGTAGCATTTATTAATTCTATATGGTTTATTAATTGGTTGTACTTTCTTCATATATTGGTCAGATGTGTGCATTAACATGCCTAAATAAAAATGTTACATTAGTGGACCCCCTCCCAAATGTTTGCCATTTATCTGTTCCTACCTCCAAAGGCCTTCTACCGACCCCCTCCAAATGGTTTGCCATTTATCTGTTCCTACCTCCAAAGGCCTTCTATGTCATTTTCCCCAATCCTTATGGCCCTGGTGCATTTCTCCACTTATTACATTAAATAACACTCAGCTGTCAGTGAAGATGCACGCTGTCTCATTAGGTAGTAGCTGTTTAACTGCTAAATTTAGGGCTTTTAAATCAACTTGTCTGTTTAATCCTTATGTCCCATTATTACAGAGAATTGTTTCATTTATGGGGCAGAATGTCTTTTTTTAGGTATCTGTCTCTTTTTCTGTTATCCGTTAGTAAACCAGTCATGCATTTTCAGTCTGATGCCAAATATGTCAATGTTTATGCTGGTTTTACAAGGAATTTTTACATGTGCTAGTACAGACACCATTGACTGATCAAAGTCCTCAGTTACTCGTAAACCAGACAACTTTTATTGTATCTGAGAAAGCCTTGGCACAATATTGGCTTATTACTGTAAATCCTATTTCCCCAATACCAGTTTGAGCTACAGAACTAGCAGGCTTAGCACAGCCTCTCTGTCATTCCTGGATTGCATTAGATACTTTATCTGTTTTTTTCTGATTTATCACAATTCCTTCAGTGTGCAATAAGACAGTGTAAACTAACATAGCATGCTACACCAAAAGTCTATAAAATGTCTGATAGTTAATGAAGTTCCTTAATAAAATTTCCTGAGGTATACACTAACAATGCACATTTTATGTTCAGGTCATAATATTTTTTGAACAATAACTTTTAAACAAAATGACTGATTAAGCTCTGCTGTTCTCACTCATACACTTTGAGGAAAAGCTTTTCTTGATTCTTCAAAGGTAGTGTTGTCACTGTGGTTTGCAGAGAACTTTTGCCTGATTTCTTGTATCTATATTTATAACTCTCAACATTAATCCGATATGGTGCAAAAAGCTTTTCAAAAATCCCACTGAACCCGGAAATACCAGTGTTTTTTGTTTTATTTAGATACCTTTATCTTCCCTGCATTTTCAAATTCTGTTTCAAATCGAATTTAGATTCATACCAAATCATCTTGAAAATCTTTACAAAACCTCCTTCTCATACTCTACTTGAATTGATGGTCAGCCTTTTTTTTTTTTGCAGGTATTATATGAGTGTAACGTATTCTTGCTTTCCAGTTAACATCATATGATTGATGTAATGAAATATTATAGCTTCTTATAATCCAATTTCCACTATGTTTCTGGCCACTTGTCCATGGGAAAGTGGAAGGGTATGTTAAGTAATTTTGCAAAACAACTTACAATGTGTGCTGTCAACCATCCATCATGATAATAACTTGTGATCTATTTTATTTGGGTATTGGGACTGAAAAAAAAACTTTGCCAAATCATTTACTTTATGACAATGGCCAGCTACAGTAAACATTTTTTGTCACAGTATCAAGAACTACTGTATCTAGAAGTTCTGCTACAGTAGGCCAATCTCCAAAAACATCTGTTTTCCCTCATGGGTCACAAATGAGGGGTCCAAATGGAGAGATGAAAAGTCAGCAAGCAAAGGAGAGTAGTAGGGCTGAAATTGAATTAATCCTCAAGTCTTGGTGAGTATCTTCACGAGGTGGACCCTGATTTCACAAAATCACACCAAGGTGGCACTAATACATAGACTGTATTTATATAGCATATATCATGGACAGAAGTAAGTCAAAAATTAAAAGAGATAGCTGGGTGCACAATTCCTAGAATAAAAAGTGCCCAATCCTGGTAGGTGCACTGGTGCCAGGACTGGAAAAAAAGACAGTGTAGAGTCCTCAGACTACAGAAACATTCCTACAATATGGTCAGGCCCAGGGGGAGGATGGCCTTCCTGTTGTAGAAGGAAGTAGCAGTCCATAAACACTGATAGGCCAAAGAAGAGCCATAAAAATATAGAGTGGACTATCGAGGATAAGAAAGAAATTATGTATTGTTACTATTATGCAAAAAGCCGAGAATTTCCAGACACTAGATATACAAAATGATTAAGAGAGAAATTAGGCGAAAGAAAAATACATCCACAAGAAAAAGTGTCAGAAGCTTCAAATGAAAATTTGCATTCATTAATACAACAAATTTGTGAAAAATGGTATATAGATCAAGAAACATTGATCTGTTTGGAAAAATAAGTATTTCAGGAAGTGCAAAAATATAAACAACAAAACCTAGAGATATTTGAAAAGAATAAAAAAGAAATGTGTACATGGAAAAGAAAGAGAGGGTTGACATGGTGCAATATTTTTGCAGAGGAGAAAGCCAAATTAATTAATATAAAGAAGGCAGCCTAAAGATATTTGAAGAGAAATACAGGCAAAGGCATCCAGATATGGAAAATTTCACAATAAAAAAATGATATCTCAAAGATGGAACATAGAAAAGAAAATTAGTAAAGTAGAAGTTAAAAAAATAGAAGTTGAAATTATGGAGTGCCTGCAAAGTGAAGGATTTGGTGTAGAAGCTCTAACACAGTTTACACCACAGCATGATGGAGTGAATCCCCATAATGAGGAGAAACAGGAAGAACAGGAAACATCTGAAGAAGAACTATGGAAATGGGAAAGAAAAATAGATTTAATATGGTGCAATATTTATGTAAAGGAGAAAGCATAACTAATAATACAAAAAGAGCAGCACCAAATATGTTTGAAGAGAAATACAGGCAAAATAATCCATGCATGGAAAACTTTACAATACAAAAAATAAGAAAACAAAGAGGAAAAGTAGAAAAGGAGATTAGTAATAGAGAAGTTAAAGAAATAGAAAGTAACGTTATGGAGTACTTGTAAAGTGAATGATTCAGTGTAGAAAATCGAATGTAGAAAGCATCACAGCAGGATAGAACAATAGACATCCAAATTAAGGGGAAAACAGTGGAATAGGAAGGAATTGGTCAGGTGCCATATCAAGATATTTTGGAGCCTTCCACAGGAAACCAGTATAAACATTCACTTGAAGCTGGACAGTAAAGGAAGGAACAGGAAACTGTGGAAACTCTGATGCAGTCAATGTTGAGGAGTGATAGGCCAGTGAGTTCCCATATAATAAAGCAATGGATGGCACAGGATGAAACTGAAGAGAAGGTGCCACAGGAAGATACTATAGAACTTTCTATAGAATACCCACAGGAAATGGGATGTGCCCTCAGTGTGGAAGAAAATGAGCTAAGGGAAGAGTTGTTTGATTTAATAGACATGGATAGATATATTAAGATCATTGAGAGAAATAGACTGCAGAAGGTCAATAACACCCCAAAAAGTCCGAAGTCTAATAAAATATATGAATGCAGTAATTAGGACTGTCCACTGAGATTCTTGTGATATAACAGAACTAAACAGGATATATTACTGTGCAGCTAAATTAATAACTGATAAAGTTCTACCACAAGAACACAAGGTAGTAAGGGAAAGGAAGGGGAGAAATCTAATACCATCATGGAAGTATCAAATAGAGAAAACTATAAAGCAATTAAGAAGTGTCACTGTTAGAAAGCTATAGAAGAGGGAATAGATCAACAAAAATACTAAGAAAGATATATGTGATAAAAGCAAAGCACAGTATCAGAACAAACCATTATCTCTGATCTGTCATGCACTATCGCAAATAACAAACTAAAAATTTCAGCACTGGTGGAAAAACTTAGAAGACGCACAGATAAATATAAAGGAAAAGTACAAAATAAGCAATTTATTGATGACCCAAAAATATTTTATAGAGAATTGGGAAACAAGGTAAAAGGAATTGAAAGATGGACAAAAAAGAGGAAATAGATACATTTTGTCGAAGTATCTATGAAGATCCTGTGGAACATAATAAAGATGCTAAATGGATAGAAGAAGTTAAAGAAAGAATAAGAAGTTTAAAGGTGTAGGATATAAAATGGGATGAAGTAACAATCAGAGAGATTGAAACAAAGTTAAGAAAAACCTCTAATTGGAAAACCCAAGGTCCAGATGCTGTACCTAATTTTTGGTTAAAAGTATTAACACCTTTCCACAAAGATTTAGCCATGAGTAAGAACTATTTATATGCGCACCCCAAACAGACACCAACCTGGGTAACAGCAGGCAAAACAATGCTCCTACCTAAGAGTGAATCTTTGCAAGATACCCTAAAAATTATAGATCAATAACTTGCCTACCAACAACATATAAACTATACATGGGAATTGATGCTGATAGAGTTTATAGTCATTTAGAAGAAAACTCAATTATGACAGTAGAACAAAAGGGCAATAAATGAAAGTCATATGGAACAAAGGATCATTTGTTGTTAAAAATGAGTGCTTAAAAATGTATAAGATACACCCTACACTGATCAAGTAAATTACTGTACCATGAAACAGTGGCAGACCACTTTGCAATTAAGCCATGATAAAGGACAGATTATTATCCCAGGGATAAAAATTCAAAGGGGGATATTCCAGGGTGACTCTCTGTCACTGTTGCTATTCTGCCTAGCCCTTAACCCATTAAAGCTGTTTACTTAACAGCTTAGGCCATGGCTACAATTTGGCTCCTAGAAAACAAGGTGTAAAGGCTTCTTATCTTCTCTTTGTCAATGATTTAAAACTGTATAGTTCATCAGATGAGGAACTGAAAGCACAGCTGCAGGTTGTCAAAACTTTTTCAGATGATACAAGAATGTCATTTGGTCTTGACAAGTGTGCAAAAGCAACCTTTAAAGCAGGAAAACTGCAGCACCAGGAAAACATCAGTTTGGGACAAGAATGTGATATAAAAGAACTTGAGCAAGAGGGAGTGTATAAATATTTGGGAAGTGATGAAGAATCAACAATAAAACATGAACAAATGTGAATAAAACTTAGCAAAGAATACTTTAGAAGACTTAAATTAATCCTGAAAACAGCATTGACATCTAGGAACAAAATCTGGGCTATAAACCAATTTGCTCTTCCTGTCCTAACTTACAGTTTTGGAGTTATTGACTGGCCCCAAAATGTGTTGGATAGATTAGATAGGAAAAAAGAAGGATGTTTCATGCTCACCAAATGATTTATAAAAATCAGTGCATACCAAGATTATATATTCCACATTCCAAAGGAGGGATGGCCTCCTTGAAATTGATTACATGTATAGATCTGCAATCGTGGGACTCCATACATATCTGCTGACCTCACAAGATCCAAATGTAGTGAAAGTTTTGAAACATGAGGAAAATAAATCAAAGATGACTTATCTGCTTAATCTAGCAGAAGTATATCGGTGTCAAGCAGGAGTGGAAATCAAACCAGAAGTAGATAAAAATCAGTCAGCAACTGAATGTGCCAAAAAAACTAAAGAAAGACTATAAGGTGAATGGTTAAGGAGAGGCGAATTTAAACCAAGAGATGAAAGGTTAATATTGGCAGCCCAAGATAGTAGGCTACATACATGCTGGTTTTACAAAGTCCATTGAACATGTGGGAGAAACAGACAAATGTAGGTTTTGTAAAACCGAACTGGAAACAGTCACACACCTTGTTCCTGGTTGTGACATACTAATGGCAGAAGGACTGTATATTGAAAGGCATAATAATGTGGCAGGATTGTTGCTCTGGGGATTGTCCAAACATTATGGTACTGAAGTGGCTGAAAAACATTGGAGACATGAGCCACAAAGCATCATAGAAACTGATGGAGTTTATATCATATGGGATCACTCATTACCAACAGTCCAAAAGATAGTTGCTAGAAAAATGGATATAGTGGTCCAAGAAAAGAAGACAAAAGTAGCATTGATCATTGAAATTGCTACAGTGTCTTGTGTACAGAGAGACACAAAGTCATAAAATATCAGGATCTGGAGGCAGAAATGAGAGCAATGTGGAAGAAAGATACCCAGACAGTTTCAATAGTAGAAGGAGCAATGGATGTTATAGAAAATAATCTACAATTGTATCTAGATATGTTAGCAATCCAAGTAACTCCATACAAATTGCAGAAGGAGTCATTGCTAGGCAGATTGCAGGTGCTGCAAAGAGCACTTTAGGCTGACATCAAAGATTGAAACAATACTAATTTCATGAACTTTAATCATACTTTGACTTAGGAATGGGGTCCATTCCCATCATGATATTAGAAACCCAAAAAATTTGGAGAAATTAAAAAGTCACAAATGGATAGAAGAAGTAAACAAAAGAATAAGTTTAAATGTACAGGATATGAAATGGGATGAACTAACAGCCAGAGAAATTGAAACAAAGTTAGGAAGAACTCTTAAATGGAGAACCCCAGGCCCAGATGCAATACCTCACTTCTGGCTAAAAGTATTTACATCTTTACATGAAGATTTAGCCATGAGTAAGAACTATTTGTATGTGCATCCCGAACAGACACAAACGTGTCAATCAACAGGAAAAACGATACTCCTGCTTAAGAATGAACCTGCAATCCATGCTAAAAACTATAGACCAATAACATGCCCTTCTGACGATGTATAAAGTATACACTGGAAGTGATACATACAGAGTTTATAGTCAATTAGAAGAAAACTCAATCATGGCAATAGAACAAAAATGTAACAAAAAAGTCATATGGAACAAAGGATCATTTGTTGTTAAATAAAGTCATAGACTACAAAAAGGCATTTGACAGTATCCCAAATTCTTGCATAAAAGAGTGCTTAGAAATGTAATGTGTAAGAAACACCCTACACTGATTGATTACATTACAGTGACCATGAAACAGTAACAAACCACTTTGCAGTTAAGCCATGATTAAGGACAAATTCCAGGGATAAAAATTCAAAGATGGATATTCCAGGGTGAATCTTTGTCCCCACTGCTTTTTTTGTCTTGCCCTTAACCCATTAAGCTGCCTACTTGGCAGGTTAGGTTATGGCTAGAATTTGGCTCCCAGAAAAGAGCAAAGTGTAAACACTTCTCATCTTTTTTTTGTGGATGATTTAAAAGTAACCAAATAAAGCCAATTGTGGGTAAATCCAGCATTACCTACACCCAGCCATGGATTATTGCTATTATTATTCAATGGTGTTAGTTTTGTGTTGTGTTGTGTTTTTGTTATTTGGATTTCTGTGTATTTTATTTTATATTCTGCCACCTTTTGTAAGACAAAATAGTTCTAGCCTTTCAGTTCAAGTTTAGTGTTTATTTTATTTGACCAAGTCAGAGATAATTATTAACTGTTGTTTCTTGGAGTCCCTGACGTGGTGTAATAACCTTGTATGAAACCCCATAAGTAATCCGGTCTTCTGTGAAGAAGAATGAGGAAGTCAATGTCTGATCTTTATTTCTATTCAGTTTATTGATATTCCGAGCCATTGTAGATAAGTTACTTTATGCTTTGCAGTAAGATAATCAGAGATAGTAGTAATGACTGTTGTGTACATTTTAGATGTAAAGTAGTTGGTGGGGTTGTAATTATTTATGCTGTTTGTAGTGTGTAGTGTAATGTGAAGAAGTGATGAATGCATTATGAGCTGTGATCTTTAATCTGTAATATGCAGTGGTTAAGAGGTTATCTCATTTTCTGTATCCAGTGTGCTGTTGCTACTGCCTGAATTTGCCTGCACATTGTACATGTTTTCTTGTACAGCGAAGACCTTCACATGGAAGTACATGGGCCATAGTACACTGCATACAAGGAAAATCAGGTACAACACTCATTACTGCTATTTCTGTTCTTATAGCCAGCCAGCCAACCAGCCAGCCTTCAATTCAGTGGTGTTGAGTTGCATTTAATTCCCATAGCAATCCCAAAAACAGTAGTCACCCATAGACTTTTCTAGGAAAGCTGAGAATGGGAATAAACTGATAGACCTTTATTTCATATCTTACATACAACTATAGACAAGTCAGACTCACCAGTACACTTACCGCATGTCTTTCGAAGATGAGGAAAAAAAACACATGCAGACTCATAAGCCAGAGTGCTCTGCATACAGGGGAAATCAAGTACATTTCTGATTATTTTTATTTTTTGTATGTATCTGATTTCCCTTGTATGTAATTATCTGGTATGCATATGTCGATAGGAAAGTTTGGCTGTTCAGTGATAGTTTAACAGCCAGACTTTTTCCTATTGTTATACTCGATTTACAATGGGCAGGCTGGTTGGGCTGACCAATATAATAGTTGATAATTAATCCTGTCTACAGAGATCTGTAGTTCAATGAGTTTGGTTTGTGAGTCCCTAGGAATCTGCCCAGACGGTAATACGTTCCTTGATAAATATGGAGACTTTAGCACATTGTCATTGGTTCTTATGGCATGAAAAGTACAAAACCTTGGTCAGATGAGTTCTCTCTTTAAATGTAAACAAAGTCTCAGAAACTATGCAGACATAGATGTTTTCCAGATACAGGTGTTCCTCAAGATCAGACAGTTTATTGTTTGGACTTCTAATATTGAGGAGAACCAACTCAATAAGATTCAATTTCAGAACTGAAATGCTGGTTTTGTTAGAATGCCCATCAAGTGGACTCATCTTCAAAAGGCACTTGGGGGCAGCAAAGGCTTTAGTTACTATGTAAAAGCATTGAAAAGAGAGGTGCAAGCTATCATTAGCAGAGTGATCTGGACCATCAAGCAATTCATTCCATGCTGACACTTATTGGATCACCCTGGAATCTATCAATCCATCCATCCATCCATCCATCCATCCAGCCATCCATCCATCCATCCATCCATCCATCCAATTTAACCCCTTTTTCCCATTTTTGCAAATGGAGTCTGGGAACACCTCTCAACTGTACTAAATTCCTCGATATTTACCAGTTTTGAGGGCAAAATAATGTGGTTCCACAAATTCCCGGTGGCCCCCTTCAATTTCCAATTTTTTTCAATTTTTTTTATCTTTATTTGCAATTTAAAGTGGCAGCTGATGCCATCACGCATCCCCAGTGTATACTGCAACATCACCGGGGGCGTGCATGATGGTGTCGGTTCGGTGACTGACTGATGCAGACTTTCTTAGTATCGGGCAATTCCATCATCATGTTAGAGACTCTCGGACTTTTGTGCAATGTAGTTTAAGTTTAACTTTCCTGTTTTTGGAAGCAGCACATGACAGCTGTGAATAGTTCTGTTTTGCCACAGCCTCTTGACTGTTGTTTACAATCTACGTTCTCCTGCCAACTTCTGCAGAGTCATCCCCTCCACAAAGCAGCAGCACTTCAAGTCTCCACAGGCACTGGCAGGCAGGCAGGATCAGGATGAGAAAATTTACTTTCTCCAGCTCCTCCAGGTAAGCAAAAAAAATAACAAAATGTGTGTACTATAGGTAGGTATTCATACTGACTAGAGAATATTTGGCAAGGGTACCAGGGATAGGGAACTTTCATTACTCTATAGGTGTGTATTCATACTGATTAGAGACTATTTGGCAAGGGTACCAGGGATAGGGAACTTTCCTTACTCTATAGGTGTGTATTCATACTGATTAGAGAATATTTGGCAAGGGTACCCGGGACAGGGAACTTTCCTTACACTATAGGTGGGTATTCATACTGATTAGAGAATATTTGGCAAAGGTACCAGGGACAGGGAACTTTCCTTACTCTATAGGTGTGTATTCATACTGATTAGAGAATATTTGGCAAGGGTACCAGGGACAGGGAACTTTCCTTACTCTATAGGTGTGTATTCATACTGATTAGAGAATATTTGGCAAGGGTACCAGGGACAGGGAACTTTCCTTACTCTATAGGTGTGTATTCATACTGATTAGAGAATATTTGGCAAGGGTACCAGGGATAGGTAACTTTCCTTACTCTATAGGTGTGTATTCATACCGGTTAGAGAATATTTGGCAAGGGTACCAGGGATAGGGAACCTTCCTTACTCTATAGGTGTGTATTCATACTGATTAGAGAATATTTGGCAAGGGTACCAGGGATAGGGAACTTTCCTTACTCTATAGGGGTGTATTCATACTGATTAGAGAATATTTGGCAAGGGTACCAGGGACAGGGCACTTTCCTTATTCTATAGGTGTGTATTCATACTGATTAGAGAATATTTGGGAAGGGTACCAGGGATAGGGAACTTTCCTTACTCTATAGGTGGGTATTCATACTGATTAGAGAATATTTGGCAAGGGTACCAGGGACAGGGAACTTTCCTTGCTCTATAGGTGTGTATTCATACTGATTAGAGAATATTTGGCAAGGGTACCAGGGATAGGGAACTTTCCTTACTCTATAGGTTGGTATTCATACTGATTAGAGAATATTTGGCAAGGGTACCAGGGACAGGGAACTTTCCTTACTCTATAGGCGGGTATTCATACTGATTAGAGAATATTTGGCAAGGGTACCAGGGACAGGGAACTTTCCTTGCTCTATAGGTGGGTATTCATACTGATTAGAGAATATTTGGCAAGGGTACCAGGGACAGGGAACTTTCCTTGCTCTATAGGTGTGTATTCATACTGATTAGAGAATATTTGGCAAGGGTACCAGGGACAGGGAACTTTCCTTACTCTATAGGTGTGTATTCATACTGATTAGAGAATATTTGGCCAGGGTACCAGGGACAGAGAACTTTCCTTACTCTATAGGTTGGTATTCATACTGATTAGAGAATATTTGGCAAGGGTACCAGGGACAGGGAACTTTCCTTACTCTATAGGTTGGTATTCATACTGATTAGAGAATATTTGGCAAGGGTACCAGGGACAGGGAACTTTCCTTACTCTATAGGTGTGTATTCATACTGATTAGAGAATATTTGGCAAGGGTACCAGGGACAGGGAACTTTCCTTACTCTATAGGTGTGTATTCATACTGATTAGAGAATATTTGGCAAGGGTACCAGGGACAGGGAACTTTCCTTACTCTATAGGTGTGTATTCATACTGATTAAAGAATATTTGGCAAGGGTACCAGGGACAGGGAACTTTTCTTACTCTATAGGTGTGTATTCATACTGATTAGAGAATATTTGGCAAGGGTACCAGGGATAGGAAACTTTCCTTACTCTATAGGTGTGAATTCATACTGATTAGAGAATATTTGACAAGGGTACCAGGGATAGGGAACTTTCCTTACTCTATAGGTGTGTATTCAATCTGATTAGAGAATATTTGGCAAGGGTACCAGGGACAGGGAACTTTCCTTACTCTATAGGTGTGTATTCATACTGATTAGAGAATATTTGGCAAGGATACCAGGGACAGGGAACTTACTCTATAGGTGTGTATTCATACTGATTAGAGAATATTTGGCAAGGGTACCAGGGACAGGGAACTTTCCTTACTCTATAGGTGTGTATTCATACTGATTAGAGAATATTTGGCAAGGGTACCAGGGACAGGGAACTTTCCTTACTCTGTAGGTGTGTATTCATACTGATTAGAGAATATTTGGGAAGGGTACCAGGGACAGGGAACTTTCATTACTCTATAGGTGTGTATTCATACTGATTAGAGGATATTTGGCAATGGTACCAGGGACAGGGAACTTTTCTTACTCTATAGGTTTGTATTCATACTGATTAGAGAATATTTGGCAAGGGTACCAGGGACAGGAAACTTTCCTTACTCTATAGGTGTGTATTCATACTGATTAGAGAATATTTGGCAAGGGTACCAGGGACAGGGAACTTTCCTTACTCTATAGGTGTGTATTCATACTGATTAGAGAATATTTGGCAAGGGTACCAGGGACAGGGAACTTTCCTTACTCTATAGGTGTGTATTCATACTGATTAGAGAATGTTTGGCAAGGGTACCAGGGACAGGGAACTTTCCTTACTCTATAGGCGGGTATTCATACTGATTAGAGAATATTTGGCAAGGGTACCAGGGACAGGGAACTTTCCTTACTCTATAGGTGTGTATTCATACTGATTAGAGAATATTTGGCAAGGGTACCAGGGACAAGGAACTTTCCTTACTCTATTGGTGTGCATTCATACTGATTAGAGAATATTTGGCAATGGTACCAGGGACAGGGAACTTTCCTTACTCTATAGGTGTGTATTCATACTGATTAGAGAATATTTGGCAAGGGTACCAGGGACAGGGAACTTTCCTTACTCTATAGGTGTGTATTCATACTGATTAGATAATATTTGGCAAGGGTACCAGGGACAGGGAACTTTCCTTACTCTACAGGTGTGTATTCATACTGATTAGAGAATATTTGGCAAGGGTACCAGGGACAGGGAACTTTCCTTACTCTATAGGTGTGTATTCATACTGATTAGAGAATATTTGGCAAGGGTACCAGGGACAGGGAACTTTCCTTACTCTATAGTTGTGTATTCATACTGATTAGATAATATTTGGCAAGGGTACCAGGGACAGGGAACTTTCCTTACTCTTTTTGATTGGTGCCATGAGATATTTTACATCCAGCAGCCTACCAGCAACTCAGACAGAATTTTCAGCAGAGGTCTAGGAAGAAAAACTCCACCAATTACAGAACAGTGAAAGTTTCAGTACTTACAAAATTGTAAGCTAAGAATAAGATACAGCAGAAATAGTAAGCATGGAGATTAGCATACTGCGGATATGAATTCATGTTGAGGGAATCATTGAAGGTAATTTTGGCAGACAGGAAAAAAAAATGTTCACTGATGCCAAAACTACCTTCAATGAATGACTCAAGCTTCACAATTTGCTTTGTACAAAAATTAGAGCTTGATTAGGTCATGCAAATGGATTAATTAAAGAAGTGTAGTACCGTTTAGTCAAAAAACAAAGCAGACAGATATGAGACAGTATGTTAAGCAGATTGAAATAACAGTGGGAGCTGGAAGAATAATGTTGACTAAATGAATCAAAGAAGGAAGAAAGTAAATATGTGCGAAAGTGAGGTAAACAATACAAAGGGGTAGGAAAAACAATATGACGAATGAATGGAGTCTATGGAGATGGGAGTGGAACATGACAGAGCTGGTTATAATGACATAAGTATTAATTCCATTACATACCAAGTGGGCCTCTTGGACACATTTGCTTCCTTGGACAATATAAAGTCACTGGGGATTTCTTTACAGCAGTAAGAGCTTTAGATCACTTCCCACTTGAAACCATTTGAGATCTGCACCTAGAAACAAAAAATGCTTCAGCAGTTCTTTACAAATGATATGAGGCACAAAAGGAAAGATCTCATTGGAAATATTTTAGATTATGCAACCCCCATCTAAATGAAAACACAAAATATAGAAGTATGGTAAGAAATGAAATTAAAAAGTGTCCACAGTTATGACTTCAGACTCAAACAGATAAAAAAATAACGCACGTGTGTGTGTGTGTGTGTGTGTGTGTGTGTGTGTGTGTGTGTGTGTGTGTGTGTGTGTGTGTGTGTGTGTGTGTGTGTGTGTGTATGGGTAAGCTACAGCATTTAGAAATACATTTTTTGTAATTAATAAAACAGTCATTGCTGAAATATGCTGGCCAGCTGAAAAAAATGTTCTTCATGTGGTAAACTGGTCTGGGTCATTTTATGACTCAGTACACTAGCAATATACCCATGGACTATGGTCAGGTAAGGCACAATAAGGAAAACTCTTACACAAAGCCTACATGATCGGGCAGTTGTTGGCAGTTTTGGGTGGGCTGCTTAATAATGAACGAGAGCATGTTATAACTG